>NC_057799.1:233093718-233099615 GCF_018294505.1 Triticum aestivum
TTTTCTTTTCTTTTCTTTATTTTGTTTCTTGTCTGTTTTAGCTTAGTTTCCTTTTGTTTTTTGTTTTAGCAAAATACCAAAATGGCACCTAATTTGATGTTACCAAATATGCCACTGCCACATTAACTAGCTACCTAATCTAAAATAGTTTTGTAATTATTTGTTATTTAAAAGTATTTAATTAATAGTTTTCGCTACTCTTTTATTTATCTTATAGCATTTAAACGTTGTATAAAAGTATGGGTTCTTCACCATAATCACCTATGCATTATCTGGCACAAACCGAACATTTTAGTTTTAATATTTGAAAGCTTTTGATGTTTGCCTCTATTTTCAATTTGAATTTGAATCAGTTTCGAACTAATGCGAGATTAGCAATTGTAATCGAGGTGATGTGGCATCATTAGCAGAGGTTTACTTTAGCTTAATTATCCGGGCGTCACAATTCTCCTCTGCTACAAGAAATCTCGTCCCGAGATTTTAAGAGGTGGGGTAAGGCGGGAAGATCTAGTTACGAAATTCTAATGAGTCTTCTCAGTCTTGGTTGCTCTTCTCGAAGAGGTTGGCCCATTACATTGATGTCTCCATTTCTCTACTTCATGTCATCACGATGAAGTCGGCATCCTTTCTTGAGTGTCTTCATTGCACTTACGAAGGAATAAAGGGGGGCATTCTGGGAGAACGGACCTCGGCATGGTTGACTATCTGGTAGATAACATCGGGGAAGGAGGCAGAATGTAACTCTCGAATTGAAACCTCTGAAAATATCGAGAGCAAAGTAAGGAGGTATTATGGGATGTTTCGAGCTGGGAGGCAATTGTTCGTTGCCTGAAACAGAGTGTGAAAGGGGTTCAGAGCAACGGAATTAAGTATTGTGTTTAATACCAAAACTGCGGATCACAATGAAGGTTGCTCGTGAATTACATATGAAGCCAAGCGTGAGGAATATCTTTGGAAACATGGTGTACAGGAGGGTCAGGTTTCGATCATGTGGAACTGTGGGTTATGGGCCCACCATGTGGGTTAAAAGTAGGAAGGGCGATGACGTCTTGCATGATCATGTTAGCAAGGCATGTCAGAGGTTAGCCTGTCAGTTATATGTCAGTAACAACGTTGGTACCAAGGGCGAGGGACGAAGAGAACCATTTTCCTGCTTGTTGAAACAAGGCGGACCAATAGGCAAAGTTCTCGTCCATCGGTGGTTACCGGAATGTCATCAACAATAGTAACGGTGTCTTACTGACAAAGTTGTACACCGAGGTGTTTGCACAAGCAGGGAATTATTACTGCTTATATCATATAGATCATAGAAAGGGTTTAAACAAACCAATGGAAAGGGAAAAGTGTTTATCAGATTTAATTAGAACAATGGAAAGAAAAATGTGTTTAAACACATAATTCAGGGGTATATCCTTCCCAAGGACAAGCATAGCATGTTATCCATGACAGGATATAACGTAGAAAACCATTTAGGTAATGGGAGAGAATTTTCATGGCATTACCCCATACAACGGTGTTAGGATAATTAAGAAAGAAACATTTAGCATTGGGCTTCAAATGTTCTTGTTGAAAATCTGAGTACCACAGACATGCTTCGAGATAGCATTGACATGGTTTTCAAGCAAAGGTCAGATTTTGGATACACAAAGGGTCAATCAGGAACAACTTATAGAATAAGTCTTACAATTTCCTCATGAAAGAATGGATAACCGTGCTGAAAAGGGAAACTATAACAATGGGTCCTCCGGCCCGGTGCGCTAGGCATGACATCACCTTACTGGGCTATACAAAGTCCTATGTTATGGCTTTTGGAAAATGTCCCAACCATCATATCTGATCGAGATTCAGTTCTGATTGGTGTCAGGATACCTCAGACTCATGATGCCTGAGAAGGAAGGGGTGCAACACAATTTGACGAGATGGAGTTGCAAGATTCTTGGTAAATGAACTATGGAAGCAAGTTCCAAATCATGAGTTCATCATTTAACCACGGAGAGGACGAGGAGGTGGCTGATGAACTCAGCGACAATTCATTGAGATTTTCAAAAGATGGATTTCCACACTTATGTGAAGAAGGAGATAACATTTTTTAGATCAAATGATGTAATGAGGTATGCTCGAGGAAAACATACACAGTTAAACATTGGTTGAAAGGTGCACCCGAAATATGGGCTTATGTAGAATGATCAATGTTAGAATGGTGATTCGATAACCAATTGTCTAAGAATGAAATATCGACCATTAACTTCAAAGCAATAGGGTTGCTAGAAGTTTTGAAGTCGCACATCATAGTTCAATTGTCGGTTTTCCGGTTAGAAACTACACAGGGACCAAGAAGAATGGTGATGGCGAGAAGCATCACTTTATCAAGAATTCTTAAGAGGTGGTGAAATTCTCACAACATCATTGACATCAAAGGTAGTAATACTTCAAGGTAGATCATAATACATGCTAGATAGGTATGGATGTTGTCGATGGTAAATCAAATTACCAAGGGACGAGGATAACACTAATCATCATGAATTCGTTTGATATCTTGGAAGGAGTCAAAATGTTGATGATGATCACGACAAATTTTGTCGAGAGGCTCCACGAAGAAGCAACCGAACAGCGACTGCATCGAGCAAAGGACTGATGCAACGAAAGGTTATTGGAACCACATATACGACACAAACTCGGATTCAAGTTTGCTGTTCGAGGTAAAACGTTAAGACAATGAAGATCGATGTAAGCTTAGCTCATCGCCAAAAGTGGTGCTCCGGGAATAAGGACCAGGTAGCATAGTTAACATTAGCACAATACTAATATAGCCGATTAGGCTAGAAATGATGTGACCGAGTACAAACTCGTAAGTAAAGAAGATTACTAATAGTTGTTTAATCGCGATGTGGACTCGATTCAGTTATCGATGTCTTTGAGTATTTAATAACTCAGAGCTCATGAAAAAATATGAATCAGTGAGAATGTCGTACTTGATGAAGAACTCATAAGAAGTTATGCAGTTCCGTGTTAATGTCGAGATACCAGGGGGGTAATACTCGTGGACTGGGGTATTGCTCTGCAGAAGGCAAGTAATATAACTTGTCCGAGAAATAGAATCAAAGGAGAACAATCATGGTTAGAACCACGATTGCAAAAGACCAAATCCCAGATAGAAGATGAACTTATACCAAGGGAATAATTAATTTAAGAGAAGCTTCCATGGTAAGATCTACATCGTCTCCATGGGCATGAACACAAAGTTCAAGGTCGACTCCCACTTCTCCAATGCATGACCTTTCATTCACTTCTCGTCCTCAAAGAAGTTGTATGGTAGAAAATTATCTCGTAAAGCACCAGAAGGGTATGACTTCTGAAAACCTTCGGGTAAATATAGTTTTTAGGGAAGGTATAGGTTCAACCCATCAAGGCATCTTAAACATATACCTCAAGCTTCAAGAGTAAAATATCACTAGCTCGAAAGCAGAGATGGTTGGCCAAGAGAATAGGATTTACCAATGGCACTATGTATCAGGGAAAGAACTTCCAACGTGATTGAATTTGAAGGACTTTGTCGAATAAAATCCAACAAAGGACCCGGTGGTCCTCAAGGGATCTGATGTGAGCATCGGTACTCAACCAGACGAAGAAAGAATGTAAGGAGATCAGATTATAGAAACAACTGATTGATTGAAAGATAAAAATCAAAGGAATTATGATTTCCAAATCAAGGGATCAAAAGAAGACACTCTGATTAAGGAAGGATAATATGAGTAAGCTTAGGGGTACATTCGATGACAACTTGATTGGTTGAGGACCAGCTCATGTCCAAAATGACGTCTGAGCCGGAAGGATGAATCCTAGTATCTGATTGAGGATTGCGAGCATTCGCAACATATCGAATCAAGTGACTCGAAATGATAGTGACAAAGGATGTCAACGGAGATTACTAGAAGTATGGAATTAACCATAATGCAGGAAGGCAAGGAATTCAAGAGCAATGGGCTGCTGAGGATTTCCAAGAAATCGAATGGTATTTTGAGGACTTTTGTGAAACACATGGACAACTAGGGATGAGCGGATACCCGGCAAGTGCTAGGAATTATCCGTAGGGGTATTTATGTAGCAAGGAACTGCAAGGCGTTAGGCACAAAGTATTCTCAAAACAATAGAGAGAATTTCGGGGTATCATGTAATAACAAGATCAACGGGGAATGATTGTATGAATGGCAAGTGTACGTGGTTATTCATAGGGGTTTACCGATGGAAGTGATTTGCAAAAGCGATGGCACATAGTCTCGAGAGCACATCGTAGAGTATCTTCGGAATCTTCTGGTGCAGCAGGCGGTCATCGGTAACAAGGGGCTCTCCGGGTGAATGTGATAACGAGATCCTAATGTTAGATTTAGCAAAATTCATTTATCCCGAATAGAAGAGATATCAGAGTCCCATAGTATAGACGAGGAGTAAAAGATCCTAACACCCAATGGTGACGTGGGCCCGTAAGGCACACAACCATGTTAGTAAAAGTTTAGCAATGTCTAGACTCGACTTTGGCCAAGGAGTGTGGAAGGGGGATTCCTAAAGGCAGTCGGCTCTGATACCAAAAATGGTTCTCTTCGTCCCTCGCCCTTGGTACCAACGTTGTTACTGACAGGCTAACCTCTGACATGCCTTGCTTACATGATCATGCAAGACGTCATCGCCCTTCCTACTTTTAACCCACATGGTGGGCCCATAACCCACAGTTCCACAGGATCGAAACCTGACTCTCCTGTACACCCTGTTTCCAAAGATATTCCTCATGCTTGGTTTCATATGTAATTCACGAGCCACCTTCCGTGTGATCCGCAATTCTGGTATTAAACACAATACTTAATTCCGTTGCTTTGAGCCCCTTTCACACTCTGTTTCAGGCAACGAACGATTGCCTGCCAGCTTGAAACTTCTCATAATACCTCCTTACTTTGCTCTCGATATTTTCAGAGGTTTAAATTCGAGAGTTACTTTCCGCCTCCTTCCCCGATGTTATCTACCAGATAGTCAGCCTTGCCGAGGTCCGTTCTCCCGGAATGCTCCCCCTTTATTCTTTCGTAAGTGCAATGGTGACCCTCAAGAAAGGATGCCGACTTCATCATGATGACATGAAGTAGAGAAATGGAGACATCAATGTAATGGGTCAACCTCTTCGAGAAGAGCAACCAAGACCGAGAAGATTCATTAGAATTTCGTAACTAGATCTTGCAGCCTTACCCCACCTCTTAAAATCTCGGGATGAGATTTCTTGTAGTAGAGGAGAATTGTGACGCCCGGATAATTAAGCTACAGTAAACCTCTGCTAATGATGCCACGTCACCTCGATTACTGTTGCTTATCTCGCGTTAGTTCAAAACCGATTCAAATTCAAATTAAAAATAGAGGCAAACATCAAAGGCTTTCAAATATTAAAACTAAAATGTTTGGTTTGTGCCAGATAATGCATACGTGATATGGTGAAGAACCCATAATTTTATACAACGTTTAAATGCTATAAGATAAATAAAATAGTAGCGAAAACTATTAATTATATACTTTTAAATAACAAATAATTACAAAACTATTTTAGATTAGGTAGCTAGTTAATGTGGTAGTGGCATATTTGGTAACATCAAATTAGGTGCCATTTGGGTATTTTGCTAAAACAAAAAAAAACAGAAGGAAACTAAGCTAAAGTAGAAAATAAATAAAATAAATAAAAGAAAAGAAAACAAAGAAACCCCCCACCGCCTGGGCCACGGCCCAGTTGGCCTAGCGACCAGGCCGGCCCACCCCGCGCCCCAGCCTACTAACCCCGGTCCGCACGACCAAAACCCTAACCCCCCTACTTCTCCCCATGATCCCCCACTCTCTCCTCGCGCCCCCTCCTCTCGGTCCCGATC
>NC_057799.1:233100005-233112110 GCF_018294505.1 Triticum aestivum
ACCTTGCTTCTGCCTCACCGGTGCCGCTTCCTTGTCGGACCGCACCACCATCATCGTCGCCTCCTCGTCCTCCTCCCGCCCGGAAACCCCTCGAGCCCGGAGCCGCTCGACCCCGACGCCGGCACCTCCCCCGAACGACGCCGCCCCGTGCTGGGCTTCCTCCTTGGGCCACCGCACGCCGCCACCGACTCCGGCCATCCCGAGCCTCCCTGAGCCCGCTGCCTGTCCCTACAACACCATTGTGACCTCCTCCACCCCCCTATGCCTTCCCGAGCTCGGATACGAGCTCCTGCTTGCCCTCCCCACTGCCCGTAGCTCCGGGCACAGCTCCGCTACTCGCCGCCGTGACCCTAGCCCCTGCTGCTCCCGCTCTCCCCTGCCTGCGCCGTCGCCCCCGTCCGACGTGCCTACCCTGCTCGCCGCCCGCCTTTGCTCCGCTTGCCCCGCTTCGGTGCCGCACGCGCAGCCTCGCTACGCTGCCGCTGCCTCTGCACTCCGCAATCGTGCCCATACCGCCGCATCATGCCGCACGCTCCGGCGCCGTCCTCGCCCGGCCGCGCCACCTCGCCTCCTCTCGCATGCCCCCTGGTCACCAGCCGCGCCCGCGCGCTGCCTCACCTCGCCTGGCCTCGCCACTGCCGCCTCAGCCGACCGGCCTCGCCGTGCTCGTGGCCGGTGGCACCCCCCTTCGATCTGGGTGTATGCCCAATCGGGCTGGGTGCCAGCGCCCATAACCCACACGCCCGCTAAAGCGACTGTGCCAATGACAAGTGGGGCCCGCCCCATAACAATTTAAAAAAAGAGAGATAAGAAAATAATAACAATAATAATAATATAATTTAATTAATGAATTAGTTAACTAAGTTAATTAATTTAATTAAATATGTTAGCTTAACCTAATCACTTAATTAAACTAGCTAATTCTGTTTAGTTAAACTAAGTCAATGGCAAACTGGCCCCACCTGTCAGTTGACCTGTCAATGGTCAAACTTTGACCGCCGACGTCATGCTGACGTCATGATGACATCATAAGTGCATTTTCGAATTAAAATAATCCGTTATCTAGAAAATGATTAAATTCTTTTTAAATTAATGTAAAATAATCCGTAGCTTGGATGGAAAAACTTTGTACATAAAAGTTGCTCGGAACGACGAGACGAATCCGGATACGCAGCCCATTCGTCTGCCACGCATCCCTAGCATAGCAAACCTGCAACCTTACCCCTCCGGTTCATATGTCCGAAAACGTGAAACACCGGGGATACTTTCCCGGATGTTTCCCCCCTTCGCCGGTATCACCCCCTACCGCGTTAGGGCACACCTAGCACCGCTGTTTGCTTTGTCATGCATCGTCATGCATCTTATTGCAATATATTCATTGTTTCTTCCCCCTCTTCTCTCCGATAGACTACGAGACTGACACCGCTGCTAGTGCCCTGATCGACTACGTTGTTGACGACCCCTCCTTGCCAGAGCAACCAGGCAAGCCCCCCCGATACGTCTCCAACATATCTATAATTTTTTATTGTTCCATGCTATATTATATTCTGTTTTGGACATTAATGGGCTTTATTATACACTTCTATATTATTTTGGGACTAACCTATTAACCGGAGGCCCAGCCCAGAATTACTGTTTTTGCCTATTTCAGAGTTTCGTAGAAAAAGAATATCAAACGGAGTCCAAACGGAATGAAACCTTCGGGAACGTGATTTTTGGAACGAACGTGATCTAGAGGACTTGGACCCTACGTCAAGAAAGCAACTGGGAGGGCACGAGGTAGGGGGCGAGCCTACCCCCCTGGGCGCGCCCTCCACCCTCGTGGGGCCCATGTTGCTCCACCGACGTACTTCTTCCTCCTATATATACCTACGTACCCCCAAACTAGCACATACGGAGCCAAAAACCTAATTCCACCGCCGCAACCTTCTGTACCCGTCAGATCCCATCTTGGGGCCTTTTCTGGAGCTCCGCCAGAGGGGGCATTGCTTACGGAGGGCTTCTACATCAACACCATAGCCTCTCCGATGATGTGTGAGTAGTTTACCTCAGACCTTCGGGTCCATAGTTATTAGCTAGATGGCTTCTTCTCTCTCTTTGGATCTCAATAAAAAGTTCTCCACAATTCTCGTGGAGATCTATTCGATGTAATCTTCTTTTGCGTTGTGTTTGTTGAGACCGATGAATTGTGGGTTTATGATCAAGTTTATCTATGAACAATATTTGAATCTCCTCTCAATTCTTCATATGTATGATTGGTTATCTTTGCAAGTCTCTTCGAATTATCAGTTTGGTTTGGCCTACTTGATTGATCTTTCTTGCAATGGGAGAAGTGCTTACCTTTGGGTTCAATCTTGCGGTGTCCTTTCCCAGTGACAGTAGGGGTAGCAAGGCACGTATTGTATTGTTGCCATCAAGGATAACAAGATGGGGTTTATATCATATTGCATGAGTTTATCCCTCTACATCATGTCATCTTACTTAAAGCGTTACTCTGTTCTTTTGAACTTAATACTCTAGATGCATGCTGGGTAGCGGTCGATGTGTTTAGTAATAGTAGTAGATGCAGGCAGGAGTCGGTCTACTTGTTGCGGACGTGATGCCTATATACATGATCATACCTAGATATTCTCATAACTATGCTCAAGTCTGTCAATTGCTCAACAGTAATTTGTTTACCCACCGTAATACTTATGCTCTCGAGAGAAGCCACTAGTGAAACCTATGGCCCCCGGGTCTATTTTCCATCATATTTAATCTCCCGACAACAAGCTATTTCTGGCGCCGTTTTTATTTTGCTTTCTTTACTTTTCATCTTTATCATAAAAATACCAAAAATATTATCTTATCATATCTATCAGATCTCACTTTCGTAAGTGACCGTGAAGGGATTGACAACCCCTTTATTGCGTTGGTTGCGAGGATTTTATTTGTTTGTGTAGGTGCGAGGGACTCGTGCGTGGCCTCCTACTGGATTGATACCTTGGTTCTCAAAAACTGAGGGAAATACTTACGCTGCTTTACTACATCACCCTTTCCTCTTCAAGGGAAAACCAACGATGTGCTCAAGAGGTAGCACCCCCCCCTTGATCACCAGATATCGCCTATTCTTTCTCTCTACTGCTTGCATTAGAGTAGTGTAGCATGTTACTGCTTTGGGTTAAATCCTATTCTGCTGCATAGCTTGTCATTGTTGCTACAGTTGTTACCCTTACCTGCAATCCTAAATGCTTAGTACATGATGCTAGTATTCCATCAGTGGCCCTACATTATCGTCCGTCTGCAATGCTATACTACTGGGCCGTGATCACTCGGGAGGTGATCACGGGCATATGCTATATACTTTATACTGTTACATTACTTATGATACTGTTTGGAGATGGGGGCTGAAGGGGAAGGTGGATCCATCTCGGTAGAGGTGGGCCTGGGTTCCCGACGTCCCCCGATTATTAGTTTGTGGCGGAGCGACAGGGCAGATTGAGACCACCTAGGAGAGAGGTGGGTCTGGCCCTGGTCGGCGTTCACGGATACTTCAATTAACACGCTTAACGAGATCTTGGTATTTGATCTGAGTCTGGCCACTGGCCTATACGCACTAACCAACTATGCGGGAACAGTTATGGGCACTCGACGTCGTGGTATCAGCCGAAGCCTTCTTGACGTCAGCGACTGAGCGGCGCGCGCCGAATTGGACTGGAACGCGTGCTCTTGTATTAGGGAGGCTAGGTCTGCTTCCGGCCGCCCTCGCAACATGCAGGTGTGCAATGGGCGATGGGCCCAGACCCCTGCGCCATAGGATTTAGACCGGCGTGCTGACCTCTCTGTTGTGCCTAGGTAGGGCTGCGACGTGTTGATCTTCCGAGGCCGGGCATGACCCAGGAAAGTGTGTCCGGCCAAATGGGATCGAGCATGTTGGGTAATGTGGTGCACCCCTGCAGGGAAGTTTATCTATTCAAATAGCCATGATCTTCGGTTACAGGACGACCCGGAGTTGTACCTTGACCGTATGACAACTAGAACCGGATACTTAATGAAACACACCCTTCCAAGTGCCAGATATAACCCGGTGATCGCTCTCACATAGGGTGACGAGGGGAGGGTCGTCGGGTAGGATTATGCTATACGACGATACTTGGTGAACTTAACATCTACTCTCTTCTACATGCTTCAAGATGGAGGCTGCCAGAAGCGTAGTCTTCGACAGGACTAGCTATCCCCCTCTTATTCTGGCATTCTGCAGTTCAGTCCACCGATATTGCCCCTTTATACATATACCCATGCATATGTAGTGTAGATCCTTGCTTGCGAGTACTTTGGATGAGTACTCAGGGTTACTTTTCTCCCTCTTTTCCCCCTTTACATTCTACCTGGTTGTCGCAACCAGATGCTGGAGACTAGGAGCTTGACGCCACCGCCGCCGACAACTCGTACTACACCGGAGGAGCCTACTACTACATGCAGGACGCTGACGACGACCAGGAGTAGTTTAGGAGGATCCCAGGCAGGAGGTATGCGCCTCTTTCGATATGTATCCTAGTTTGTGCTAGCCATCATATGGCAACTTGTTTAACCTATGTTTGTACTCAGATATTGGTGCTTCCGCTGACTCGTCTATGATCGAGCACTTGTATTCGAGCCCTCGAGGCGCCTGGCTTGTATTATGATGCTTGTATGACTTCTTTTAGTTTTAGAGTTGTGTTGTGATATCTTCTCGTGAGTCCCTGATCTTGATCATACACGTTTGCGTGTACGATTGAATCAGGGGCGTCACATGCATCTTTTCACACCTCTCACCGCCAGCTCAAATGGTGGGCACGAGAAGTCAATGTCGTGGAACCACCGCCAGAGGCCCGGAAGCCGCTCAAATGGTCACGCACGCCCATCATCTTTGATGAAGAGGATCATCCTAACCGTACCACTGCGGTAGGATGTTTTCCATTGTTGGTCTCTCCAACAATTCACAACCTCAAGGTCACAAAAATGTTGGTGGACGGTGGGGCCGGGTTGAATTTGATTTCCCTGGCAGTCATCAGCAAACTTCAGATAGCAGAAGACGAGTTGAAGGCGACCGGCACGTTTCAAGGAGTTAATCCCGGCAGGAGTCATCCTAAGGGAAAGATCACACTGTCGGTGACGTTTGGGGGAGAGCTGAACTACTGGACTGAGAAGATTGTGTTTAATGTAGTCGACCTCCCCCTGCCGTACAATGGGATTCTTGGACGCCCAGCCCTGGCTAAATTCATGGCGGCATCCCATTATGCCTACAACACCTTGAAGATGCCTCGGCCGATGGGAGTCATTACCATCCTGTCAGACAAGAAGGACACAATCATTTGCATGGACAAGATGTACTGGGACGCAGTCACGATAGAGGCAGCGGCAGCAGCAGTTCCAGCCAAGAAGGACAGAAGAAAGAAGAAGGATAGCAAGGACGCTGGCAAGGAATCCAGGAAACGTACCTCTCCGGAGTGCGTTGCGCCTGTTGATGACTTGCCAGAGAGTTCCAACAGTAAGAGATCCAAGGTCACTGCGCCCCAAGTGAAGAAGGTCCCAGCAGGGCTGGCTGGCATTGATGGTACCGGTGTTCATTATCAGCACCACCCTTGATGACAAATAGGAAAGCGCGCTCATTGCCTTCCTGCGGGCGAATATCGATGTGTTTGCTTGGCAACCATCTGATATCACCGGTGTTCCCAGGGAGGTAATTGAGCACCGCCTTGTTGTCTGCCCACACTACCACCAAAGTTCGGAAGCAAGCCTTGGAGAGGCAGCTATTTATTATGGAAGAGAACAAGAAACTTGAAACAGCTGGTTTGGTCAGAGGAGTGTTACATCCCACATGATTAGCAAATCTAGTGGTAGTGTGGACGGGTAACGGGAACTGCAGGCTTTGCATAGATTTCACAGATCTCAGGACAACTTGCCTGAAGGACCCGTTTCCCTTGCCGCGCATCGATCAGATTGTGGATTCCACATCAGGTTGCGATTTCCTCTCCTTTCTGGATGCATATTCTAGGTATCACCAAATCTTCATGTCCAAGGAAGACGAAGAGAAGATGTCGTTCATCACTCCATGTGGTATGTACCGTTTTATCCGCATGCCATTTGGATTGAAGAATGTTGGGTCAACTTTTGCAAGGGCAGTCTAGGTTGGTTTCGAGCCACAGCTGCACAGAAACATTGAAGCTTATATGGATGATATTGTGGTCAAGACCAAGGATAGAGCCACCCTTATTCGTGAGTTGGAGGAGACATTTTCTAATCTGCGTCAGATCAACTTGAAGCTCAACCCGCAGAAGTGTGTGTTTGGCGTTCCCTCCGGCAAGCTGCTTGGGTTCTTTGTGTCCCATCGGGGGATTGAAGCCCCCGATGGAAGCCAACCCTGACAAGATTAAAGCTATCGAGCAGATCCAGGCGCTGAGGACAGTCAAGGATGTGAGGTGTCTGACAGGGTGCGTTGTTGTGCTAAGCAGATTCATCTCCAAGTTTGCCGAGCGCGCCCTACCATTCTTCAAGTTTTTTAAGAAGGCAGGGCCCATGAAGTGGACTCCGGAAGTAGATGCAGCTTTGCAAGAGTTGAAGACCTACTTGTCCTCTGTGCCTACCTTGGTTGCTCCCAAACCACAAGAGCCGTTGCTGCTATAATTAGCGGCAACCAACCAAGTGGTTATTGCAGCCTTGGTGGCGCAGCCGGAAGTGGATGAAGCAGAGAGTGAGCAAGGACCGGCAGAGCTAGAGAAAGGTCAGGATAGTAATGAGCACGATAGCAAGTGCAACCCCAAGGACACGACAAGGAAGAAAGTGGTGCAGCGCCCAGTGTACTTCGTCAGCTCCTTATTACAGGGGGCTAGATCAAGGTACTCTAGCGTGCAAAAGTTGATCTTTGGTCTCATCATGGCCTCAAGGAAACAACGCCACTACTTCTAGGCCAATGAGATTACGGTTGTCACTCATTTCCCTTTGCAAAGGATACTCCGAAACCCTGAGGCTACCGACAAAATAGTGGAGTGGGCTTTGGAGTTATCCAGTTTTGGCTTGAAGTTTGAGAGCACGTCAACTATCCAGAGCAAGGCATTGGCACAGTTTATTGCAGGTTGGATGCCAACCCTGATGAGGAAATACCAGAGACCATCATCCCTGGCAAGGAATCACCCCAACAATGGATTATGTATTTCGATGGTGCCTTTTCCCTACAAGCTGCAGGAGCTGGCGTGCTTCTTGTCGGCCCCTCTGGGGAGCACTTGAAGTATGTCGTCCAGATGCATTTTGCCCGGGAAGAGGCGACCGACAATACAATAGAGTATGAATAGCTCCATGTCGGGCTCAGGATTGCCGCAGAATTGGGAATTAAGAAACTGATCATTCGAGCAGATTCACAACTCGTAGTGAGAAAAGTCAACTAGGATTATCAAAGCCCATTTATGGAGGCATAAGTTGAGGAATTGAGAAGATTCGAGGAACGCTTTGACGGATTGCAAACTGAGCATGTACCCCTTGGGGAAAACAGCATAGCTGATCTTCTGTCAAAGTGTGCTACGCAGAAGCTTCCTGTGGAACCAGGGACTTTTGTTCTCCATCTTACTCAACCCTCCGTATCCCCAGCAACAATTGCCCGGAAAAGGAGAAAGTTGGACTCTAGTAAGCCTCTCCCGGCAGAGCCGTCCGCTCCTGGCAGAGACCCTACCGGAAACAACTCCTCGCCACCTATCAGACCACACCCTCTAGCCGGGCCCATGGTCCCCACGAACGAGGAATATGCCCCCGCAGTAGAGGAGGTGTCGCTAGTCCTCGTTGCCGAGCCCCAGGCTCCAACTTGGGCAAGGCACATAGTCCACTTCCTCCAAACCGGAGAGCTTCACGGTGATCAAGATGAAGCTGAAAGAGTAGCCCGGAGGGCCAGTATGTATCAGTTTGTGGATGACACTCTATACAGAATGAGGCCCAATAGTGTGAAATTGAAGTGCATCTGCCGGGAAGAAGGAAAGGAACTGTTGGCTGAAATACACAAAGGCATGTGCGGCTCCCACATTGGATCAAGGGAATTAGTTGGGAAAGCATTCCGACAAGGATTCTATTAGCCCATAGCCCTCCAAGATGTGGTCGAGCTAGTCACCAAATGCGAAGCCTGCCAGTTCCATTCCAAGAATATCCACCTTCCTTCCCATGCCCTACAGACAATCACTTTATCATAGCCATTTTCGGTCTGGGGGCTCGATATCCTCGGCCCCTTCCTCCGAGCAATCAGGGGCTTTGAATTCTTTTTCGTTGCTATCAACAAGTTTACAAAGTGGCCGGAAGTGACTACCGTGAGAAAGGTGACTGCTCAGTTAGCTATCAATTTCTTGAAGAATTGGTGTGTCGTTTTAGAGTTACGGCAAGGATCATTACCAACAATGGCCCCCAGTTCACGAGCCGCGCCTTCATGCAATATGTTCATGCCCTCGGATGCAAGGTCTCATTTGCCTCTGTCCCACATCCCAGGAGCAATGGCAAGCTGAGAGGGCGAACGCTGAAGTGCTGTGGGGACTCAAGACAAGGACCTTTGATACGCTGCAGAAGCACGGCAGGCAGTGGATCGATGAGCTGCCGGTAGTTCTCTGGTTCCTCAGAACGACACCAAATTGAGCTCCCGGGCATACTCCCTTCTCCCTAGTCTAAGGGGCAGAAGCAGTTATCCCCATGGAACTCATTTAGGGGTCGCCTCGAGTGCTTACCTACGATGAAGTAGCGCAAGATCAGCACCGGCGTGACGAAGCTGTGCTACTCGAGGAGAATCGTCTCTAGGCTGCTATGCGTGCTACACGCTATCAGCAAGCCCTGCGTCGCTATCATAGCCGCAGGGTTCATGCCCGGTGTTTTGAGGAAGGCGACCTTGTCCTTAGGCGCGTTCAGTCCGCCAAGGGTACAGACAAGTTGACGCCGAAGTGGGAAGGCCCTTACCGGGTAGTACGAGTCACCAGACCTGGCGCAGTCCGTCCGGAGACCGGAGATGGCATTAAATTGCAAAACTCATGGAATATTGAGCATCTCTGCAAGTTCTACCTGTAAGGCGCGGTTGTCGGGCCCTGCCCGGCAGCCACCCTTTTGTACAGGCCTTGCCTCAGCTGCATGTAACCCCTTGTACAAAACTAGGGCAATGACCTTGACCAAGAGAAAAATAAATGAAGCGCTGGGGGCCCCCAACCAAGTTGCATGCATGCATAAGCATCCCAAGATCATTGCATAAGCATTTCATGAGCATTTGCATATGCATATAGATAGGATCGCATCTTGCATCATTCCCATCTGCATGAAGCTCCAGGTTCCTGCCGTGAACTTGGCTTCGACAAGGAGTTGGGAAGATGAACCCGTGTTGCGGTCCCTGGCAAGCCCAACAGATAAGTTCTACATCTTGTCCATTAGTGTTCTGTAAGCTAGGGCTTGTGCTTAAGAAAACCTCGCCACTCTTTTGAAACTTGGGTGCTCCCATCTTTGGCTCGAACGCTGCTTCAAGCCAGGATGGTCGTAGTGGCCTTTGGTAAAAAGAAGTTGGCGGGGGGCTGGTCCCTTTATTTTTGCCTACTAGACTCGGTTTTTTGGCAAACAAGAGGGTATCGGCAGGATAGCCTGCCGGGGATAACTCGTTTGTTTAAAACAAAGAGGCATTTCCCGGCAAGGTTCATCTTTTTCATTAATATGCTTATAACACAAGTGCAAGCATTAGAGAACACAAACATGGACTCGAGAGATTACATTATTTGAATTAAAATTTGACAAATGCCTACAAGTGTAAGAATGAAAAAAGATAAGTGCCCCGTGATGCCCTTTCTTGTCACTCTCCTCCTAGGAACGACCGTTGAAGGCGGGGAGGACACAAGGAGCACCTAGGCAGAAGCCCAGCCCGCCCCCCTCGGGCTCTAGGAGAGGTAGCCTGACTGGAGTCGGAGAGCACCGGGGAACACGTTGATGGAGAGCACAGCGGAGGCTACCCGTCAACCACCGCCACCAGGGCCAGCAGGGCTTGGTAGGGCTAACGGAGCTACAGCCCAAGAGGAAGCCTGCCGGGGTCCAGCTAGGTGACTGCTGGAGGAGCCAGGGAGCACCATCCCCACCTTTGCATCCAACTCCCCGGCAAATCATATGCCGGGAAGGAGATCCAGATGCAGATGATGGTACCGCCGCCAGAAGAAGATGGTGCGGGCGACGCTCAGCCAGAGTCAGAGTCACGCCCTCCCTCCTGCTACCGTCGTCATGCTGTCTCTGTCCTCCTCGTCGCTTTTGCTCGAGGAGAATCTTTCATCGTCGGTTGAGCTCTCCACGCAGCACCCTAAGCGACCTCCTGAGCGCCCGAAGATCTTGACGGAGAGCGGGCCGCTCTCCATTAATTTGAACTGGAGAACATGCCCCTCCAAGAAGCCGTGGGCTCGGGCAAAGGTTTTCTAACCACAATGGAGGTACAACACATGAGGGGCAGGGAAGCCGACATCAACGCACATGCTGCCATTCCCACAACCCCTCATATGCAACCTCAAAGCGCATGGATGTTCGACCTCCATGTCCCGCACAAATGGAGTAGGGAGGCGAAGGTGGCCGCACGGAGGTTTGTACAGCCTGATGATGAATTCTCGAGGTTCATCCCCGACATGGCCCTCCATTCGAGGAAGAGCCGCCAGCGGGGGCGCAGCCAAGGCACCGCCCCGCCCTCGTCTTCCTCGAGCACCGCAGCGACCTCGGCCTCGCCCTCTCCCTCCCCCTCTCATGGCGGGCTCCACCGCCACAGGATCCGGAGGGGGAGGTGTCGGTGTCAAAACCGGCCGATCTCGGGTAGGGGTCCCATACTGTGCGTCTGAGGATCGAAGATAATAGGAGACAAAAGGGACACAATGTTTACCCAGGTTTGGGCCCTCTTAATGGAGGTAATACCCTACTTCCTGCTTGATTGACTTTGATGAGTATAGGGGTTACAAGAGTTGATCTACCTCGAGATCGTAATGGCTAAACCCTAGATGTCTAGCCTATGTAAATTCTGATAGCCTCTACAGACTAAACCCTCTGGTTTATATAGACACCGGAGGGTCCTAGGGTTGTACAGAGTCGGTTTACAGAGAAAGGAAACTACACATCCGGACGCCAAGCTTGCCATCATCGCAAAGGAGAGTCCCATCCAGACACGGGGGAAGGCCCCCTGCCTTGTATCTTCACGACCCACCAGTCCGGCCCACGTCACATAGCCCGGACACTCGAGGACCCCTTAATCCAGGACTCCCTCAGTAGCCCCTTAACCAGTCTTCAATGGCAATGTATTCTGCAAGCATATTATCTTCGGCATTGCAAGGTGGGTTCCTCCTCCAAATACTTCAAAGCAGTCTTCCGAGTAAAAGAACTGTATCCGGCTCTGTATAATAGTTACAACCCTCAACCACAAGGGCACAATACTTAATCAAAATAAGGTCTATCCACTGACAACTTTTTCAGCGAGACATTACGTCTAGCCTCTTTATTATTTTGAACCTTTTTTGGCCTCCCGCTTCACGTTTTGAGGCACAGCCTCCAATGACACGTCTTATCAAAGCAGAGATCGTGTCCCCTAATTGCGGGATTCTCATCAATACGGGTTTGGGTAATCCAACCATGCCATTCGCACGACCCCTTGGGAACAGGCGAGTTTTAAGGCTTTAGGGGGGCTCTTGATATTCACTCCCTATATAAATGGATAAATACCCCTTCTTTTCTCCCCACGCGTTCTTCCTTCCTCAGCCTTTCCTTCCTCGAGCTCCAGCACCCAAGCTTCGATCTTCCCCACCGCCACCAACCTCTCTAGCCATGTCCGGATCCGGTTCTCAAGGCAAGTGGGTGGCCTCCTCGTGATGGAGAAGGACATCAAGGAACTCCGGGAGGCGGGGTACCAGAGTGCAGACGTCGCGCACAGGATCCCTGCTAGGAAGCAGATCATCCCCACCCCAGAGCCCGGCAAAAGGGTGGTATTTATCCCCCCACTTCCTCCGCGGACTAGGGTTTCCACTCCACCCCTTTGTCCGCGGCCTCATGATTTACTATGGGCTAGATTTCCATGATCTAGCCCCAAATTCCTTCCTCCACATCTCGGCGTTATCATCGTGTGCGAGG
>NC_057799.1:233112469-233121139 GCF_018294505.1 Triticum aestivum
ACGGGCAGCACGTGGATTGCGGCAGCGCGATGGTGAGCAAGCTCCCCAACATCAGCTGGCCTAAAGGGGCCTTCGTGGAGACTGTCAAGATATGGCAACAGGAGTGGTTTACATCACCGAATCTCGCAACGCCACCTGGGCGGCCACTCCTGAGTTCAGATTCGGACCCCCAATGCGGCTCGCGTCGTGGACCAACAAGGGTCTGGACTGGGGGTCGACCGATGAGGTGTTGATGCTGCAGAAGCGCATCAAAAACATGATAGAAAAGAACACCAGCCTCACTGACGTGATCCAGGTGATGCTATTCCGCCGGACCCTTCCCTACCAGCGCCGGCGTCTCCATATGCTGGAGTTCAATCCGGAAGGGTCGCGGACCCTGCGGCGATTCTTCAGCATGACGCACGAAGAGATCTAGAAGCTACTCTTCAAGGCCCAGAAGTCGTGGCCGGAGACAATCGATGACATCGGCCTCAACTACGCTCATCCGGCCACCCCGGTAAGTGTTTTTTGGTTCCAACATAACTTAGTTCACAAATCAAAGGGGTATGGTGGGACTTCCATCCTTTAATCAGGGTTGGACAAAGAAGGCAGAGCGGATCAAGTGTCTGGCTCCGCTGCCCGAAAACCCAGCTGATCCTCTGCTAACGAGGATGTTGGTCCCGGCGCTGTACCAGGCACTGGAGAAGAAGGCCAAGAAGAAGGGAAAGGAGGCCAAAGGTGGTCTCCGCTGTAGAGGTACTTCGGACGCTATGTTCGGAGATACCGACGCACCCTCCTCCCGTGAGGGAGATGAAGACGAAGAGCATGAGGACGAAGAGAGCAATTCTCCCCTTAAGGGGAGGAAGAAGAAAAGGGCGGCCTCTGTAGACCCATAGGCGGAGGCGTCCAAGAGGGGAAGATATCCCTCTCGGACGGCTCGGATTCAGATGCCGAAGCCATCCCCGAGTGGCGCCCCAGGTCAAAGCCCCTGGCCGCATCGTAAGTATCCAAGGATGCTTTACATATATCCGGTATTTACGATTGTAGTTTTGACACATTGTATTGTGTGCTTCAGTCCGGCCCGCGACCTGCCCCAACTATCATCATCCTCGAGGAACTCGCTGGAGCCAGGGATGGTGGAGAGCGAGATGCCTCCGCGAGCCTCTCCGCCAACCGCCACGGATGACACCATAGTGTTGTCCCAAAGGGCCTCTCCGGGCCCCGGAGTGGCGCGGGAGGCCGCCAAGACGGCGCCAGAGGGTAACACCTCGGCGGCTGAGAACATGGGGGAACCAACCCCCATGGAGATTGACGACGAGGGCCATGATCAATCCGCC
The DNA here is from genome assembly GCF_018294505.1 of Triticum aestivum. Taxonomy (NCBI): domain Eukaryota; kingdom Viridiplantae; phylum Streptophyta; class Magnoliopsida; order Poales; family Poaceae; genus Triticum; species Triticum aestivum. The sequence goes on from NC_057799.1 coordinate 233,113,786, forward strand.
CCCAACCGAACATCATTCCGGAGACCCACATGGCTCCGGAATCGAGCGAGCAACCACCTTTGAAGGAGGGGGAGCGTCGACTCCACCGGCGACCTCCATCAATCCATAGGCGTCGGACACTTTGGCGGAAGCACTTCGACGTGCTCTCGTCATGGAGGAGCACCGTACCCTGATGGGTACGGTGGTTGAGAAGGTTCAGTCCGCCAAAAGCGGGCTGAACGAAGCCTTCACTAGCCTATTAACAGGCTTTGATGTATGCGATGTAATACTCTTAGCCGCTTTCGATATGCAGAAAATATGCCTGTGTATAGACACTAGCCCCTGAGACTCTATTCGGCTTTTGAAAAAAAGGCCGAACAGAGGATCAAGTAATATTCACAGGAGATAACATACTTGTTTATTTTGATAAACAGGCTTCACTATTAGCGACGACCGCCCAGGCCGCCGAAGTATCCGAACTCAAGCGGAAGCTGGAGCTGGCCGAGGAGGATCTCGTCCGCATCAACAAACGGTTTGATGATGAGCAAGGTAAGTTTTGCAAAATTGTTTGCACACCTGAAGTAATATGCCAATGCAGAGTCTAATCTCCTATGTTTTCCTGACCATGTTTGCAGGTAGTGTGGCCAAGGTCGAGACCCTGAAGAGCGGCCTCGCCCAAGCCAAGGAGCAGGCATGGGTGAGCTAAGCGGCCGCTGACAAGGCGGCTGCGGATTTAGAGGCCGAGCAGGTCACCCGTCGCACGTATGAGGAGCTAGGTGACCGAAGTGGACCAGTAGCTCAAATATGCCGCCAGCAAGTGCGAGGCCTTGGAGGAGAAGAATAAGGCCTAAGCGGTCGATCTCACCAAGGCTCTTCAGGAGTCCTAGGAGGCATGGACCGAGTCCTGGGCAGCTCGCAAGGAGATCAAGCAGGCCGAACAGATAGTGGCTGGTAAGCCCTTTCTTTTACAGAGTATATTTGGCGGTCGGAGATATGCCTTGCTTAATCGACTATGGAGTTCTCCAGACGGCTTTGCGGATCTTCCGAGGAGTGCGGCCGCCGCCGGACAATTCTTCCGGGCCCAGGAGGGGAACACCACGGAGAAACTCTTCTGGTCACAGTACCTGGTGCCAAAGCGTCCGGCGCTGCTGAACAATCTCATGATGCAGCTGGCGGGGCTGCATAGGATGTCCGGTTTGGCCATGAAGGACATCATAGTCCGGCTGTGGCCAGCCGGACCCATTCCTAGCAGCTACTTCGGCCTGGTCAAGCGGCTCGGTGATGCCCTGCCCCGAGTTGAAGCTGTGAAGCGCTCAACGTGCACAGAGGGTGCGTAGATGGCCTTTGCCCATGTCAAAATGCACTGGGCGAAGATGAAGGCCGCTGTCGTGGCAGCCAAGGGCCCACCACAAGCCGGAATGATATTTCGAAGACGTCCTAGAGGGTGCCCATTTAATAGAGGGTCAATGCTCGAAGGATATCATGTTTTGAGTGAATGTATCCGAACTGCCCAGACATTGTGTTATGAACTAAGGCTTTGTAATATATGTGTGCCTTTATCTGAAATTATTTTCCTCCTATGCGGCCGTTTTTATTTCTGAAAGTATACAAGTCATCGGCTTCAGCCCCCACGTAGATACTACAGGGGTGTTCGGAATAGCACATTTCCACACTTGACCCAACGTCTCGGTCCGTAAAGGAGGTGTCTGTGCAGCGAACCAGGCAATCAGACTATGCGGCTTTATCACTCTCACTTAGCCATAGGAGTTTGACAATGGGACTACGAACCAGCCCCTGGTGCGTGTGCGGCTATCCGAACTTGGATGCCTTAGGCGCATGACTAGGTGGAGGCCAGTCCTTCATATAATACAGAAAAAATCACAAGAGATTTAGAAGCCACCGAATCGCTGACCAGCTCTCGCTGTGTCATGACACTCAGTTTTCGGCTTTATCTAGTTAGGTGTTTGACTGGACGAACCAGAAACACAATCGCAGTAGTTCTACCTTTACTACCTTAGCCGAACAAGCGGAACATTAGGCGGTAACCACAGGAGTCGGGCCACCCATCTATTGACCAAAGACATAATTCGGAACCGATGCATATAATGCAATATTCGGGGCGCCGAAGCATACTATAAAAGTGTTCAGACTTTTTTTTGTTGAAAAAATATATGTGGCCGAATAGAGCCCCTAGCAATTTAAATCATGTTGAGGTGTATATGCCAACCTGACGTGAAGAGGGAATACAGATTATGAAATAAGCCAATACCGAATAGGGATGGACGAAACTGTTTCCATTATCATCTGATTGATACGTCAAAACGTGCTCTTACAGAGAATGCCATAAGCATCAAGGCTATTTTACATGCCAAGAATTTGTGAACAAGGGAAAGCTGTATACAGGTCCTAAAAAGAAGAAAAGGTGGTCTTGAAGATCCTTTGGACACCCTGCCGCACGTCTGTGCCACTTTTCACCTTGGTGTAGGGTCCTTTGAGAGGATCAACGATGGTTTATATAAAAGAGGCCTGGGAAAGGGCCCTTGTACCACCGAAAAGTGATTTAGGTTTTAAAGAACCTGAAATAAGAGAGAAAAGAAAAAAGGAAGAAGATCAAGGTCCGAATAGGGCCGAGCCGTACTGTGGACTTTGTCCTTAGTGTGCCTCCGTCCTTGCCCAAGGTATTTTTAGTGCATAGTTATGTACGCGCGGTACGTATGTCACGATTAGATGGGGGTTTTGACGGAGGCCGAATTGCTAGTCTAGCTTTGGATAAACTGAGCTGTCGTTCTATAGTGTGGACCGGAGTTGTTTAACATTGTCTGGGCCTTGATGGCCGATGAAGTGTGTGGCTTGATAAGGCCGCTCTTTACCTTGGCTGCGAGGGTCGCGGTGTGCTCCTCGGTACGGAGGGAGCGCTCCATGTTTCCCTTAATTGTGATGATGCCGCGGGGTCCAGGCATTTTGAGCTTTAAGTAAGCATAATGCTGGACCGCATTGAAGTGAGCGAAGCCGGTTTATCTGAGCAGTGTGTGATAACCACTACGGAACGGGGCGATGTCAAAGATCAAGTCTTCGCTTCGGAAGTTGTCCGGCGAACCGAAGACTACTTCCAGCGTTATTGAGCCCGGCGGCAGGCGTCCACGCCGGGTATTACTCCTTTAAAGGTAGTTTTAGTAGGCTTGATCCTTGACAGATCGATACCCGTTTTACGGGCAGTGTCCTGATAAAGTAGGTTAAGACTGCTGCCGCCGTCCATGAGGACTCAAGTGGGATGGAACCCATTGATTATTGGATCAAGGACCAAAGCTACCGAACCTTTGTGACGGATACTGGTCGGGTGATCCCTGCGATCAAAGGTGATCGTACAAGATGACCACGGGTCAAATTTTGGGGCGACTGGCTCTATGGCGTAGACGTCCCTTAGTGCGCGCTTGCGTTCCCTCTTTGGGGATATGCGTGGCATATATCATGTTTACTGCTTTCACCTCATGGGGAAATTTATTTTGTCCTCCTGTATTCGGTGGGTGAGGCTCTTCATCGTCCTCGCTTGGCGGCCCTTTCCCCTTATGTTCGGTATTTAACTTACCGGCCTGTTCGAAGACCCAACATTTTCTATTGGAATGATTGGCAGGCTTGTCAGGGGTGCCATGAATCTGGCAAGGTCGATCGAGTATTGTGTCCAAACTAGATGGACCATCCTTGTTTGCTTTGAATGGCTTCTTCCGCTTACCGGATTTAGACCCACTAAATCCGGTGTTGACCGCTGTGTCCTCGGTATCTTTATTGTTGCTTCCACGGTTGTGTTTGTTGCGTCGTGGCCTGCCGTTGCCATCTTTAGCTTCGGAGGTGCCAGGGTCGCTGTACTGTTGCTTCTATGAGCCAACCAGCTATCTTCTCCCACGGAAAAGTGGGTCATGAGTGCGGTAAGGGCTGCCATGGACTTCGGCTTTTCTTGGTCGAGGTGTCGGGCGAGCCATTCATCACGAACGATATGTTTAAAGCCCGCGAGGGCTTCGGCATCCGGACAATCAATGATTTGGTTCTTTTTATTTAAGAACCTAGTCCAGAGTTTTTAGGCTGACACTTCGGGTTGCTGGACTATATGACTAAGGTCATCGGAGTCCGGAGGCCGAACATAGGTACCTTGGAAGTTGTCTCTAAAGGCATCTTCCAAATCATCCCAGCTACCAATAGAGTTCTCCGGGAGGCTATTTAGCCAGTGCTGCGCTGGTCCCTTTAGTTTTAGTGGGAGGTACTTGATGGCATGGAGATTGTCACCGCGAGCCATGTGGATATGGGGAAGAAAATCTTCAATCCGTACTGCGGGATCTGTCGTTCCATCGTATGATTCAATGTTCACGGGCTTAAACCCTTTTCGGAACTGGTGCTCCATTACCTCATCGGTGAAGCATAAGTGGTGTGCGGCGCCTCTGTATCGGGCGGTGTCACAACGGAGTTCGGACGACATCCGTGTTCAGTTTTTAGCCTGGGTGAGATTATGCTTGTCGCGCCGGGCCTGATGGTCGTCCTCTCGTGTTGGAGCAAGCCCCCTTGATCCATAGATTGATCTAGTCTAACCGGCTCTATTGTCAAGGTCCTTGTGTAGGTCGTAGGTGTAGCTTGGAGCCGCTACCTCCTTGCCTCGACAGTGGGGTGGTGCGGGCTGGTGTTCGGCGTAAGTAGCCGCTCTGTCCCATCCACGTGGTGGTCGGTCAGGTTCGTCAGCAGTTTTATACTTTGGTGGTATTGGCTCAAGGGCCTCGTCGTTAAATTGTGGTAGTAGCTTGCGCTTCGGGTATCTCTTTATTGGGCGATCGAGGACGTATTCTTCGGCTGCCAGGACTTTAGTCCATCTGTCATTGAGCGTATCCTGTTCGGCTTGAAGCTGTTGCTGCTTCTTTTTTAGGCTTCTCTCTGTTGCAATTAGCTAGCTCTTAAATCGCTCTTGCTCGAGGGGTTCCTCTGGCATGATGAAGTGTTCGTCGCCGAGGCTCACATCATCCTCGGAGATCGGTAGATAATTACTATGCTCCAAGTCCTTGTTCCCAACCGGATCATCGGGGTTAACTTGCCCCTCCTCCCAATCATCCTGTTAGGATGTGGGCTCGACGGGGGCTTCGGGGTGTTTGGTGTTCTCCGGAGTGTTATTGTCTCCGGTGCCGGTATTTCTGTCTTTTTCGCGACACAATTTTGAGCGGCATCGCTGGCGTCGATGCTTCGGTGGTGCCTCAGTAGGCTTGTCCTCAACGGGATCCCTCCTGCCTTCGTCGTCATCCTCTTTGGGTGTATCCACCATATACACGTCATATGTGGAGGTGGTCGTCCAACGTCCGGTAAACGGTGGGTCTTGGCCTTGTTTGTCTCCGGCATCGTCGTACATACCGTCAATGTCTTCGGAGGCGTAGTCCAACACGTCAGTCAAATCCTCGACAGTGGCTATTAAATGGGTGGTGGGTGGGACGTATAATTCCCCGCTCCCAGCACCCAGTCCAGGCTGGTCGTAGTTCAGAGGTGATTCCTCTGTAATGGCGAGGGATCGCATTAAGTCTAGAGCCTCGTTTAAGAGCGGGGATTGGACGGGGAAGCGAGAGCCCGCGGAGCTAGGCAGGGCAAAAGCCTCCTGGCCATGCTTACTTAGCGTGGACCTCGAGAGTTCGGAGCTAGCATCCGGGGGCGAGTCCGGCTTTCCAATGATAGGGGGAACCCAGTTTGACTCCGGGCTTGCCGATGACACAGTCACCTCCAGATCTCCGGTAGTGAGCTTCATAATTGCAGAGAGTCCGGTGGGCTCCAAGCTCCCATCTTCGGACCTGGCAGTTTGCTCCAGATCTAAGGCCATAGCAGTGGTCGAGGCCGCGAACCCTTCGAAGTTCAAATCTCCTCGGATGTCAGCGACATAATTTAGGTTCCCAAAACTGACCTGATGACCAGGGGCATAGCTGTCGATCTGTTCAAGGTGGCCAGTCGAGTTGGCACGCAGCGCGAAGCCGCCGAACACAAAAATTTGACCAGGGAGAAAAGTATCCCCCAAAACAACATCGTTGTAGATGATCGAATGAGCCATCGAACCTTCTGTCGATGGCACAGCGGAACTCTCAATGAAACCATCAATGTCGGTGTCAAACCGGCCGATCTCGGGTAGGGGGTCCTAAACTGTGCGTCTGAGGATCAAAGGTAACGGGAGACAAAGGGGACACGATGTTTACCCAGGTTTGGGCCCTCTTAATGGAGGTAATACCCTACTTCCTGCTTGATTGACTTTGACGAGTATAGGGGTTACAAGAGTTGATCTACCTCGAGATCGTAATGGTTAAACCCTAGATGTCTAGCCTATGTAAATTCTGATAGCCTCTACAGACTAAACCCTCCGGTTTATATAGACACCGGAGGGGCCTAGGGTTGTACAGAGTCGGTTTATAGAGAAAGGAAACTACACATCCGGACGCCAAGCTTGCCATCCACGCAAAGGAGAGTCCCATCTGGACACGGGGGAAGCCCCCCTGCCTTGTATCTTCATGGCCCACCAGTCCGGCCCATGTCACATAGCCCGGACACTTGAGGACCCCTTAATCCAAGACTCCCTCATGAGGGATGCGCTGTAAAGTCGAAGCCCTCGTCGCCACCGTTGGGACACCACCACGCCCTCGCCCCCTCTCCATGATTAGAAGGGAAAGGTTGTAGAGAAGAAAAAGAAGCATGTGTGAGGAAGCCCTGCCCTTGCCCCCTCTTATAGGAGGACAAGGCAGGGGGCTGGCCTCTCACGCAGGAAATGCCCGCCCCGCTCCTCCAATACGGCCTCCCTGCGCCTTCTGCGACTCTAAGAATCAAGGCCGACCCTCTATTCCAACCATCGACACCCAGTTTTCGATCATGGCACTCGTCCCGGCGCTCGCCGCATCCACCACCACTACTGGAATCCACTTCTTTGCCATCTGCCACTTCTTTGCTGTCAGGTAGATGACGGCAAAGAGCTTCTTTGCCGTCAGTTTCTCCAAAGCAGACAGCAAAGAAATAGCTGATGGCACAGGTTATTTTGCCATCAGCCAGTTCTTTGCCGTCAGCTCGCGGACGGCAAAGAACCTTGTGGGCCCACAGATGCAAGGCTGTGGCTCGGTCAACTCTTTGCCGTCAGCCATTTCTTTGCCGTCCGCTGGCTGACGGCAAACAATTCTTTGCCGTCCGCTAGGCTGACGGCAAAGAGGGTAGGGGGCCCACCCGGGCACGGTGTTGAATCGCTAACCTCCCCCTGCCATGAGCGCCTACGCTCTCTCTCTCACCCACCAGCCCGCCGCCGCCGCCCCGTCCCCTATGCCCGTCGCCGCCCCTCCCCGCCGTCCTGCCGCCCCGTCGCCGCCCCTTCCCACCCGTCGCCGCC
>NC_057799.1:233121649-233202371 GCF_018294505.1 Triticum aestivum
CGTCGCCGCCCCTCCCGCCTCATCGCCGGCCAAGCTCTTCCGCCTCCCCACAGTGAGCCCCCTCTTCCACTTCCACACCCCCTTTTATTTTTTTCTTTTTTCTGTTCTGTTATATATATTAGATATGGTTTTAGATAATAAATAGTTTTAGATAGTTTAGATATTAGAAAAGAAGAAGGAAAAAAGGGAAAAAAGGAAAAGAAGAAAAAATAAGAACAAGAATAAGAAAAAGAAGAAGAGGAGGAGGAGAAGAAAGAAGAAGAAGAAGAAGAAGAAGAAGAAGAAGAAGAAGAAGAAGAAGAAGAAGAAGAAAAGACGAGAGGGGAGAAGAAGAAGAGGGAAAGGGAAAGGAAGAAGAAGAAGAGGAGGAGAAAAAGAAGAAGAAAAAGAAGAAGAAAAAGAAGAAGAAGATGAAGAAGAGGAAGAAGAAGAAGAAAAGGAAGAAGAGGAAGAAGAAGAAAAGGAAAAAGAAGAAGAGGGGAAGAAGAAGAAAAAGACACGTTCTTATACTTTCTTATTTAGGGTTCCGCCACTGTTTGTAGTTTCTTTCTTTTCTTTACTTGAATGTTTTTATACTACTAGCTAGTTGCCTAGTTTGCTGACCGACAGAATTTAAAATAGTTATTATATGAAATTAACCTAAAGTAAAAAAATTTGACGACTGGTGCTACTAATAAATTAAACTAGAGCCATCATATATGTCCACAAGTGCATTGTTTTTTGAATGAGAAATGATGACTTGGTGTAGTTGATTATCTTTTGCTCAAAATTTCATATGTTATAATGTTGTATGCTAATGTTGTAATGGTACTAATTGGTCTCTTCTGCTGCTTATCAGAGATGGGGGGAAGCCGCCACCGCAGACTCCGCTCTGCCACACCGGAGTACGAGTTGGATGCTTTCAAGTTCTTCAGTATCATACTTGGGACTTCAGTATCATCCACGAGGCAGGTATATAATAGGAGAGGTCTCCCCTTCACCCATATCATTATGATAACTCTGTTGTTTGCTACATCACTCATTGTCCCAAACTGCAGAGGCTGCCTGACACTTTTATGAACATGCTGGCTGAAGATCCGCCAAATAATGTGAAGCTGCGACAGGCCGGCAGCGGGTTTCGCAGGATGTGGGACGTGGAGTTGGTGATCAAGGAGGGCCACATATACCTGTGTCGTGGCTGGGAGAAGTTCTACCATGCCTAAGACCTGCGGTAGGGGTACTTCCTTCTCTTCAGGTACGACAACGACGCCACCATGCTCATCATGAAGGTGTTCAACACGACTATGTGTCGCATGCACTACGCTGACGACGATGATGCCAGTACGTTCTGCCTCTTCTTATTCCTCTACATTTGGCTTTGTCTCGCATCGATTGTTAACGGTCATTGTTGCATTTGGACAGGCAATGGGAGCAGCAGCAGCGATACTGGCTACAGCCAAAGCAGCAGCGATTCTGGCTGTAGCAAAAGCAACGGGGATTCTGGCTGTAGCAAAAGCAGTAGCGATTCTGGCTGCAGCAAAGACAGCAAGGAGGATGATCCGAACTGGAGTGGGGAAGAAGAGGAGCAGAGTGGGCATCAGGCTGAGGATGAACTAGCGATGGTGGTGGCTGACCAAGGGCAAGAGATGGTGGTGGCTGACCATGGGCAAGAGCTGGTGGTGGCTGAGGATGACCTAGCGATGGTCGTGCCTGTCCGGCCTGAAGATGGCCTCGCGATGGTGGTGGTACCTGACAATGACCTCGCGTTGGTGGTGGCGCCGGTGATCCCACAGCTGGGCGACATGACCATGCCAATTGTGGTAGAAGACTACATCCCACTGCCTCCACCGCCCTGCCACTCTTTGCGCATCAGGCTGAGGAAGGAGAAGGAGAAGAACAATGAGAACTGAACTATGTCAGGTATGTCAGATCTCCAAAATGATCTATATATACTTAGCTTTGTTTCCTCCGAAATGACATTAGTTAGCTCTAAGTTAGCTCTAATATGCTTAGTTACCTATGTTAGCTCTAATATGCTAAGTTATCTCTACTATGCATAGTTTCCGATAAGTTAGCTCCAAAATTACTTATGTTAGCACAAAATGACCAAGTTTACATAATAAGCTTATAGTCTTCTTCTTCTTCTTCTTCTTCTTCTTCTGCAAAATGACATAAGTTAGCTCTAATATGCTTAGTTCACTCAAAGATGGCATAGTTAGTTAGGTTGGCTCCATTTTACCTAAGTTGGCTCTAATATGCTAAGTTATCTCTACAATGCTTAGTTTACTATAGGTTAGCTCCAAAATTACTTATGTTAGCACAAAATGACCAAGTTTACATAATAAGCTTATAGTCTTCTTCTTATTCTTATTCTTCTTCTTCTCCAAAATGACATAAGTTAGCTCTAAGTTAGCTCTAATATGCTTAGTTTCCTATAGGTTTACTCCAAAATTACTTATGTTAGCACAAAATGACCAAGTTCACATAATAAGCTTATAGTCTTCTTCTTCTTCCTGTTCTTCTTCTTCTTCTTCTTATTCTTCTAGTCTTCTTCTATTATTCTTCTACTCTTCTTCTTCTTCTTCTTCTTCTTTTTCTTTTTCTTGATTTTCTTCTAGGTTAATTAGCTCCATTTTAATTAAGTATGCTTATACTTCTTATAGTCTTCTACTTCGTCTTCTTCTTCTTCATTTTTTCTTCTTCTTCTTCTAACATCTTGTTTATCATTTTGCAAATTTGATTTAATTCACGGAAGCTTGCATGGATGGAGTGCTTCTTTTCCATTTGTGCTTTTATTTTGTATCAATGAACTTGCATGGTTGGAAATTGTTATATGGATGGATGGATAACGGTGTTGGATGAACAATGTGAAACTTTTGTAATATGTAAGGATGGAACTATATATGTGTTGGTTATGTATGTATATATGATGAAACTTGTGTGTTGGATATGCTTGTTGTGTATATATGTATATCTGTGTATATGTGTGAATTCTAGTAGTGCACCTACCACGCCCACTGCATGCGGAACACGTGGCAGGTGCGTGCGTAACAGGACGCAAGTGGGATGGCAGTTTCCGCCCCGTGATCATGGGCGTGGGGAATCCACGGGCCATGATCAATGTTTTTTCCGCAGCATTGCACATGACGTGCGGAGAAACCGGAAACTGGACCAGACTCAAGATTAATGAAGAAGCAAAGAAGACCTCAAGAGGCCAGCCTCTTTAGCAACCCTGCCTGTGCACTTATTAGGCCCTACGCTGACGACGCTCGGCAGCGCAATCAGGGCAGGCCCGGGGGCTCCTGTCGGTGCAACAAACCCTGGGTCTATTGCCCAGACTGTGCATAGGCACGGGAACAGGATTGATGCATCAACCCAAGTCAGAGTATAAGGAGCCATGATCATCGAAGGACCAACATGCAGATTAAGAGGATCAAGATCAAGCCATAAGAGTAAGATACCACTAGGAGAAAGCCTCCCTTGCCGGGCAGTTGAGCTCAACAAGGACAGGGTCACCCCCGGAAGAAGACGTGCAAGGCATCCCGGCAGGGCCTTCCGGGGCTCACGGTGGCAAAACCACCTCACCCAACCACTCCACCATGAGCCACATCATCAGTCAGTGCGGTGTCAAGCCACAAAGTGACTGAGTGGCAGCCATTTGCCACTTGGCGGCCTCTTTCTACCAGAAATGCCTACAGATGACACCCGTCATGCGACGTGTCAAGCGAGCAGGCATGGAGATGGCGAAATATCCCGGCAAGGCTTGCCGGGCAACCAATGACGTGACGTTAAGCAGTGCATTTAATGCACCCAATCAGCCTGCAGTGTTAGGTACGATAGCACTATTCGCTATCTTATCAGTCCATAATGATTATTTTGCCATTGTGGTGACCCCTTAATCTATAAAACGAGGCCCATGGCAACCGTAGAAAGGGTTGGAAAGTTGGACAACACATCCCCATACGCGCATAGCCCCTGCCGCCCCTGCCGGGCAAGTGTACTACGCTCCACCACCATTCTTCCACTATCAATCCACCAAAGCAGGAGTAGGGTTTTACGCATCACGGAGGCCCAAACCTGGGTAAAATTGCATGTGTGATCGCTGCCGCACGTTCTTCTGCTCTTTGTGCAACGCGACGTCCCCCTGCCGAACCAGCAAGGGGCCCTTTGTCCCATAGGTGGCCGTGGTTTCCCACAACACTCCAGCTAGCAAGTTTCATTGGCACGGAGACCGGAACAGAGCAAATTAAGTGTGTAGGAGGAGATGTCATTTGTTGTCACCCACAAACGCAGGGGCGGAGTTAGTCGAACGCAGGGGGAGGTCGTTGAACACCAGACCCTCGCAGCGATGAAACAACTGCACATTTAAATCCACTCGATCAACACAAATATTCAATCCCGATAAAATATAACTACATATATAACTACTTTTCTATTTTTGTTCTTCTTCTACTATATTCCTTCTTCTTCAGACCATCTTCTATTTTCCATCTTCTTCTTCTTCATCCTATACTTCTTCTTCCTCCTCCTCCTCTTCTTCTTCTTCTTCTTATTATTATTATTATTATTATTATTATTTTCTTCTTCTTTTTTCATCTTTTTTCTACTTCTTCTAGTTATGACTAATTAACTGAAACCTAGCACTAACCTAATAACTACATATCTAATCTGACCTAGCACTAACCTAACAATTAAACAGCAAAAAACAGAATAAAAAAAGAAAAAAGAGCTCGCAGGAGGGGGCGGCTGGGGCGGGGGGCTCCGGAGCGGCGGGCGGTTTGGCGCCGGGGCGACAAGGCACGGGTGCGCCGGGGTGTCATGGGAAACCACGGCCATCTACGGGGCCATGAGCCCCTTTTGGTTCGGCGGAGGGATGGGCATGTTGCACAAAGAGCGATGAAGCGTTACACTGCACGACAAAGATCACACGAGCGATTTTACCCAGGTTCGGGCCGCCGCGAGGCGTAAAACCCTACTCCTGCTTTGGTGGTTGATGGTGGATAATGTTGGAAAATGCAGCGCTCTTGCCCAACAGGGTTGCCTCGGGGCGAGAGTGGCTATGCGTGTATGAATGTGTGAGGGTCTGAATCCTTTCTACGGTTGCCATGGGCCTTTTTTTATAGATGAAGGGGTCACCACAGTGGCAAATCAGTCTTTACATACTGATAAAATAGCAAACAGTGCTATCATACCTAACTTTGCAGGCTGACAATGCGCATTAAATGTGCCGCTCAGTGTCACATCACAGCGTGCCCGACAGGCCTTGCCAGACTGTTTTGCCAGCTTCGCGCCTGCTTGCTTGACACGTCTCAGGACGCATGTCGTTTGGAGGTGTTTTCTGTAGGAAGTGGCTGCCATGTGGCAGGAAGCAGCCACTTAGGCACTTAGGGGCTTGACACCACACTAATCGATGATGTGCTTCACTGTGAGGTGGTGTGCTGGAGTAGTTTGCCTCCGCAAGCCACGGTAGGCCTGCCAGGACGATCTGGAGGCTTGCTTCCGGGGTAATCCCAACCTCACCAGCCTTGCCTGCCCGGCAAGGGAGTTTTTTTCCCATAGTGACATCTTGTCTCTCTGGCTTGTCTTGGTCTTCTTGATCTGCACCTTGCTCCTTCAAAGAACTGATCCCTTGTTCTTGGTCTGATATTGGGTGCTGCAATCTTGTCCTTAGGCATGTGCACAGTTTGGGCAATGGACCCAGGGTTTGTTGCACCTACAAGAGCCCCCGGTTGAAAGTGCGTTATATCGACTAGAGGGGGGTGAATAGGCGATTTTTATGAATTCTTCACTGAGGAATTTGTGGGTGAGGAAATCCCTTAGTGAAGAACTACTTGCAGCGGAATAAGTACTCAAGAGTAAGCATAGCATAACATAGGTATGGTCATCATGATGAAATGAAGACAAGCACAGAGTACAGAAAGCGTAAACACATGATAGCACAGGATGAAGACAAACAGACTGAAGAAATTGAACTGAAGAAATTAAGAAAGTCTTCAGTCAAAGTCTTCAAACAGATATGAACAAGTACATAACAACTGTAATGAGGAAATGAAAGAGTTGAGTAAATAGAACCAGTAGGCTTGGTGAAGACAATGATTTGGTAGACCAGTTCCAACTGCTATCTCAGTTGTACATCTCCTTGGAGCGGCTAGGTATTTAACCTTAAGACACACAGTCCCCAACACACAGTCCTCACCGTATTCCCCTTGAGCTAAGGTCATACAGTCGCCCAATCACTCGTGGTAAGTCTTCAGGTGACTTCCGAACCTTCACAAACTCGGTCACTCGGCGATCCGCAATTCCTCTTGGATGCTCTAGACCATGACGAAGCACAGTCTTCAAAGGTAACAAGCGTCAGATCCACGCAGGATCAATCTCTTCAGTGATGCTCATTCACTTTGGGTTTGTAGGTGTTTGGGTTTGGGTTTTCCTCACTCAATGATTTTCGCTCAAAGTCCTCGGAGGATGGGATCCTCTCAAATGACAAGTGTCAGTTTCTCTCGGAGTAGCCAACCAGCTAGTGGTTGTAGGGTGCGGCTATTTATAGCCTAGGGAGCAGCCCGACATGATAAGACATAAATGCCCTTCAATGATATGACCGTTAGGTGGATAAGATATTTTGGGAGAGCTGGCGCGAAGCACAACAACGGTCGGAAATTTGAGGTTCAAATTCCTCAGGGCAATCATGTTTCTCACTGTGTAGGCAATCCGCACTGGCGAATTCCTAATTCCTCAGTTAGAACAAATTCCTCAGAGACCAGAAGAACTTCGTCTCTGTCACTGAAGAATACGACTGAACTGTATGAGATTTCCAATGGCTTCACTCGAAGGGATTGGTATGTGTAGGATTTTGAGTTGAGCATCACTTGGAAATTTTTCCTTAGTATTTCCTCGACCCCCTTTAATAGTACGGTGTTTCCTATGACTCAAGAAAGAGAAAATGAAACTACGAAAACAAAAGTCTTCACGCTTCATGTTCCTCGAATGAATACCAAGTCTTCAAGGTCACACCAATTTCTTCACTTTCAAAGTCTTCAGAAATCCAAAGTCTTCAGTTGAAGAACTTCATTTTTAGGGGTCGACTTTCCCTGTAAATATCAAACTCCTCATAGACTTATAGACCTGTGTACACTCATAAACACATTAGTCTCTTAACCTATAAGTCTTCAATACACCAAAATCACTAAGGGGCACTAGATGCATTTACAATCTCCCCCTTTTTGGTGATTGATGACAATATAGGTTAAGTTTTCAACGGGGATAAACATATGAAGTGTAAATACTGATATTGAGGAATTTGATTGCAAGATATAGAAGAACTCCCCCTGAAGATGTGCATAGTGAGGAATTTGCTTTTGAAGCAATGCACACTTGAAGATTTGAATCATGGAGATCACCCCCTATATCTTGTAATTCATACACGCATTTGACATAGTATATGAAGAATTTGAAATGCATGATGAAATATGGTGACTGATGTAATTCAGCATGTGTGCAATAATATTAACGAGGAATAAGCATGCAGAAGAACACAGCAAAAGTATCAGGCCACCATAGAGTTTAAGTTTACAACTCGGTCCAATAAAGTCTCAGAAGAACAAGAGTTGTAACTTCGTAAAAAAATGCCCATATAATAGACCCGCTTGAAGACTAACTCAAATTTCTCCCCCTTTGTCATCGAATGACCAAAAGGATCGAAAATGAGGACTAACGCCCCTGAAGAATATCAAGTTGATGAAGGAGCACCGGCGTTGTTGGGGTCGTTTGTTGATGTAGGGCCTGCCGCAGTGTCGTCCAAGTCTTCATGTTCATCGGTGTCGCGCGGTGAAGAATATGAGCTGGCCACCAAGGAAGGAACCTTGACCTTCTTGTATTTCTTCGGTGGAGGTGCAGACCAGTCAAAATCTTCCTTGAGACCCATGTTCTTCAGATCTTATTCGCTGTAAATGTGAGACAGAACAGCCCAGGTGCGACCGAAGACTTCATGGAGGTAGTAATGGTTTTTCTTCACTGCATTATGTGTAGCAGTCATGTTGTGAAGAATTGAACCACACTGACGCTTAACCCATTTATGGTTTTGATCCACCTTCTGGTGAAGACTTAGCAGAAGCTCACGGTCAGTCATCACACGAGGAGCTGTAGCTTGAGGATTTGGCTTGGAGGCATGGGCAGCAGAATCATGAGTGGCAGAGTCATCATTGGTGGAATAAGATGCAGCCTTGCGAAATTGACCATCCAATGGATGAATGCCTTCATCTATAACAGCTGGAGCCTTGCCCTTTTCATCAGCTGAGGAATAGGTCCGTTTGAGGACATCAATCGGGGGCAAGTAGCTGAGGTGATTCTGAAAATTAGCCTTGTAGTTGAGTGAAGACCTTGTTCTGAGGAATCTCATAATCCACGGTGCATAAGGCTTCAGCTCAAATGGTGGAAGAGCAACATTTGCCAGAGTCCTCATGAAGAAATCGTGATAATTGACAGGAATGCCATGAATGATGTCGAAAACCAGATTCTTCATGATGCCAACAATTTCCTCATCAGATGAGTCGTGGCCTTTGATGGGGCTAATAGTCTTCGTCAGAATGCAATAGACTGTCCTTGGTACATACTGCAATTCCTTCACGAGGAATTTTGTCCTTGAGGCTTGACCGGGCTTCAATGGCTTCATCAGCACTTGCATATAGTGATCTGTAAGCTCAGCCTCTTGGTACATGCAACGAGCTCCTTCAGGTGGAGGACTGATGGGCAGGGCGTGAAGTAATTCAGTGGCCGGTGCCTTATAGTGAGTATTTTCGGTCATCCAGTCCAAGACCCAGGAGTTCACATCGTCAGCATCTCGTGTGATGTGCAAAGTTGCGTAGAATTGAAGAATGAGTTCTTCATTCCAATCAACTATGTCTGTACAAAAGTTGAGGAGGCCTGTGTCATAAAGCACACTGGGGACAGGTGTGAAGCATGGCAGTGATTCCATGTCCACATGAGGAATATGCTCCTGATCGAAGATTTTGTCCTTATTGAAAAGTAGTGAAGAATAGAAGTTGGCCTGGCTAGCGGTCCAGAAGCGCTTCCTTCTAAGACGAGTAGAATCATAAGGATTCTAGTCAGTGACGAACACATGCTCGCCGAAGAAATCATCAGCCTTGAATTTCTGCTTCTTTGAGAAAGGATCCTTTGGCTTGGGCTGAGGAGTGTCAGTCAATTGCAGTATCACCTCAGGAATCGCAATCTCTAGTTCTTCATGCTGAGTAATTTCAGCTTCTACTCCAGTGACAGCCTGGGTCTTCAATTCTTCAGTTTCATTATCTTCAGCACTAGTGGCTGGAATTTCTTCATGGACAGACAGTGTGGCATGAGGTTCATCAGATCCTATTTGAACTGTAGTTGCTGGGGACTGAGGAATTTGTTGCAATGGTGTGAAGAGTGGAGAGTTGCGGTGCTGACTCATCCCAAAAGTCATCATTCAGCACAGGTGTGGTACAGCCAATGTCCACATCCTCATCTTCCATTTCTTCAACGCCGGCCTCTTCAGCAGTAAACTGAGGGATGGCCGAGGAAACAGATGGAGTTGAAGGGATTTCATCCACTTCAATTTCTTCATCCATCTGCTCTGACGTAGCAGCAGAAGGATTTTCTTCATCAGATCCGCTAGGGATCACATATTCTTCATCAAAAGGGACAATTTCCTTTGGTGGCATGGTTGAGATAGGAACAACATCAATGGGGTTTGCAAAAGAGCTGGTCATAGACTTCATTTTCTTCGGAGCTAAAGAATCTGAAGAAGCTGATGCTTTCCTTTTTTCACTGCTGCACGCTCTGCAGCCTTGGTCTTCTTCACATCTGGAAGGATTGGAGTTGGAGTAGGCGCAGGAGGAGCAGAGGAATGTGGTTGATTTTCTTCAGGCACAACTGATGTAGTTGCCTGACCTCTTCATTTTCTTCAGATGCACCACTAGTGGATGCCCTGGCAATTTCATCAGCGGCTAGGATGCAGTCATCAGCCCTGGAACTCACATTTTCCTCAGCAGCCTGAATGTCATCAGCGGTGCTGGCATGTTCTTCAGTCAGCTGAGCAGATGCTTCAGCCTGAGGAATTTCTTGTTGCGTTGGAGATGCAACATTGGAGGTGAACTTCTCAGTCAGTTTAACAAACCTGACCTTGGCTCCTTGCCAATCAGCATAGTAAGCATTGAAATCATTGCTGAGGACTTTGATTTCAGACTGGATCTTCACAAGATCATCAGTTGTCATAGAGACAACGTTGTTCTTCAGGAATTTCTCCTTCCTGTACTGTGCTTTCTTGATCTGCCTGGCCTTCTCAAATTTCCATTTCTCTTCTTGGATGAAGGCAGTCAGCATATGATTTTGGCCAGGAGTCAGCTTGAAGTCAGGCATCGGAGTATTTGGGTCCTTGTGCCAGAGATCAATGTAGTCGAGGATCAACTTTGGATCCAAAAGCGGAGGCACATTTGTGCCCTGGGCTCTAGCGGCCCTGACTTGCCTATCTCTGATGATTTCAGCAAGCTCTTCATCATCAGCTTCGTCTTCTTCAGACGGCACTTGGAAGGCGACCTGCTTCTTGTGAGGACTTGGGCGAGAACCTCGTCCAGCAGTGGCCTTTGTCTTCAGCAGAGAAGGTCCCGTTGAAGAATTTGGTGCAGCTGAGGAACTAGCAGAAGCTCCTGAGGCAATAGAGATGCATGTAGTCCTTTGGCACGTGGCAAGATGCACAGGTGCTGAGGACTTTGTCGGAGCAGCTGAGGACTTTGGAGGAGCAGGAGCAGTGTGAGGAATTGGCTGTGAGGGCTTTGAGGATTCTGGCTGTGTGGGCATTGCTGAGGAACTCGGCCTTGAGGGCATTGAAGGTGAAGCACTTGACTTGTCCGCAGGCTTCTTTGCCATGGATTTCTTCGGCTTGATAGAGGCCTCAGCAGCAGCAGCAGCAGTAGAGTCTTCATTGAATTACCTCACTGCTTCTCTGGCTTGTCTAGCCAACTTGGCCTGGCGCTTGGCCCATTCGTCAGGATAATCCTCACCGCGCTTGAGGCTGGTGGGATCCGCTTCTTGGCTAGGTGCCAATGGAGGTCTTGGGCATGGAGGATTTAGTGCGAATTCCTTCATGTACTTGGGAGTCACATACCTGTACTCCCTCTACTCTCTTGCCCATCTCCTTTCTATCCTCTGGATGCGCACCTTGCGCTGATTTTTGTCCTCCTTACCAAACTTGGCCTTAGCAGGAGTGCAATAGTCTTTGTATATGTCATCAGGGATCTCAAAGGCAGTATTGATTTCATGCCTCTTTCCTCCTTTCTGTGGCTTCTTACCGTCAGCCATTTTCTTCAAATGAGGAATTTGAAAGATTGAGTTCTCTGAAGAAGTATGCAACTTTTCTTCGAGGAATGCCGCAAATGAGTTAAGTTGATGAGAACCTAGTGATTCAGCAGCAGACATGAGTACCTGTGAACAAAGTATAGTTGCAAGGAATTTGGAGAGGTCATATGCGTTCTCAGAAGGTTTTGTAAAAAGAACAAGTTTGAGGAATATGACCAAACGAGTCTTGAAGAATTTCACTAAGCGTTCTTTGTCTTAGGTTCCAGAGTTGTATAGATCGAAGATCCACACAATTGAGGTATCTTGAAGAAAAATGATGCTTAGAGAAAGGAATCAAGAACATATCATATGTGAGGTGTTTAGTGTGTGAAGAATTTGAAGAACAAACACCTTTGAAGATTTTGCAGAAATCATTGGAATCAAAGAGGGCAGTAGAAGTAACTTTTAAACACAATCTGGGAGGTAGAGATGAGAAGTTCGTTTGTGCACATCTTCCACGCCCTAACTCGGCGGAGGAAGACAGCTACGGCGGCGGCAGAGTGAAGAAATCCGCGGCCGGCGCAAGTACGACGGCGACGAGGTCGAGGCAGTGAAGCTCTTCCTCACCGGCGACGATGAAGTAGCGGCGGCGCTAGGGTTTGAGAAGCTCGAGCTAGAGAGAGAGGTCGAGCGGAGTAAAGGAAGTGAGGAAGGGGAGGGGGATATTTATAGCCATGGTGAAAAACTGTTCGCCCGAAGAAATTACACGAACGTGCCCCTGACCCTTCTCGTTCACTTGACATGTGTCACCCACGTACTGAGAAGTGGAGATCGTGTTAGATCGTGGGTGAATAGATAAGTATTTCGTGGGATGCGGAACGGTTTGAGCGGCAAAGCCGAAAATTTGGATAAGATAAGTTTTAACGTTCCGTTTGCAAATTATTCAGCTGATAAGGACACAGTGAAGATTTTGAACGAGTTTCAAATAGAACGCACATGAAGAATCTGTGAATAGAATGGGTTGAGTTTAGCATAGAGGGGGAAGGGTCCGATCACATTCACTTAGCAGAAAAAGCTACTTGAAGAATTAGCCATAAGTGAATGTTGTAGAGGACATAAACTCATATATATATATATATATAGCCAATGAAGAAAAACGACGGAAACAGTGAAGACAATGCAAAGTTGAAGAATATGAACAACTGAGGAATTTCAACACTGAGGAAAAACTCAAATTGAACATTTTCAAATTTTGGTGGTGGCGTGACCCACCGTATAAGAATGATGATTTCAGACACCGCGTACAATTGTCGTAGGGTTCTGAGAATCAAATTCTTCGTTAATTTCTTCACACTTAGAGTGTATTCTTCATTGATTGAAGAAAAACGTTTCTTCATGTGTTGCACATCTAAGTCATCAATTTTGCATAAGTGTTAGGATGAGTGTCGTTTTCAAAGAACATTCGAAGATAAGATATTTAGCTCACACCGCAACTTGCTAAATCTCTTCTCATCCAAGGGCTTTGTGAAGATATCGGCTAGCTGTTCTTCAGTCTTCACATGCTCAATAGAAATGTCGCCCTTCAACACATGATCACAAAGAAAATGATGACGAATCTGAATGTGCTTTGTCTTCGAGTGCTGAACTGGGTTGTGAGCAATCTTGATGGCACTCTCATTGTCACAGAAGAGAGGCACATTATTCACATTGACGCCGTAGTCCTTGAGAGTTTGCTTCATCCATGGCAATTGAGCACAGCAAGAACCAGCAGCAATGTACTCAGCTTCAGCAGTAGAAAGTGATACGAAGTTCTGTTTCTTCGAGGACCAACATACCAAAGATCGTCCGAGGAAATGGCATGTACCAGATGTTGACTTGCGGTCCACACGATCACCAGCATAGTCAGAGTCAGAATATCCAATGAGATCAAAAGCCGAGCCCTTGGGGTACCATAATCCAAGTGTTCGTGTCTGAGCTAGATATCGAAGAATATGTTTCACAACCTTATGGTGTGATTCCTTCGGTATAGCTTGAAATCGGGCACACATGCAAACACTAAGCATTATATCTGGCCTAGATGCACATAAATACAATAAAGAACCAATCATGGAGTGGTATACCTTTTGATCGAAGTCAATAGCATTTTCATCAGTGCATAGATGGCCATTTGTGGGCATAGGAATTTTCACGCCTTTACAATCTTGCATGCTGAATTTCCTCAGTACATCCTTGAGGTATTTCTCCTGAGATATGAATATGCCATTGCACTGTTGACGAATTTGAATACCTAAGAAGAATTTCAACTCTCTCATCATAGACATTTGATATTCTTCACTCATCATATAGGCAAATTCATCACTATAACGTTGGTCAGTACAGCCAAAGATAATATCATCAACATATATTTGGCACACAAACAGTTCACCATCATAAGATTTAGTGAAAAGAGTAGGATCGAGTGAACCGGGTGTGAAGCCTTTCTTCATGAGGAATTCCTTCAAAGTATCATACCACGCCCGAGGGGCCTGCTTGAGGCCATAGAGGGCCTTATTGAGTCTGAAGACTTTGTCAGGATGCTTTGGATCTTCAAAACCTGGGGGTTGAGCAACATATACTTCATCCTCAAGCTTACCATTGAGGAATGCACTTTTCACATCCATTTGATATGAAGTGATATCATGATGGTTAGCATAAGCAAGTAATATGCGAATAGCCTCAAGTCTAGCAACAGGTGCAAAAGTTTCGTCAAAATCAATTCCTTCAACCTGTGTGTAGCCTTGAGCTACAAGCCGTGCCTTATTCCTCACCACAAGGCCATTTTCATCTTGCTTGTTGCGGTAGATCCACTTTGTGCCAATGATATTATGCTTGCGAGGATCTAGATGTTTGACCAGTTCCCAGACGTTGGTGAGCTCGAACTGATGTAATTCTTCTTGCATGGCCTGAATCCACTCAGGCTCCAGAAATGCTTCATCTACCTTAGTGGGCTCTGTGATAGAGACAAAAGCATAGTGCCCACAAAAGTTAGATAAATGTGAAGCTTTTGAGTGTGTGAGAGGACCTGGTGCTTTAATGTCATCGATGATCTTTTCAACTTGCACTTCTTTTGCAACGCGAGGATGAGTTGGCTGTCGTCGAGGAATTTGATCAGCATTTTCTTCAGCACCATTTTCTTCAGTTGCATTAGATCAACGTTCTTCATGTTCTAGAATGAATTCTTCAGCAGATTCTTCGGTAGGAATGACATCCTCAGTAGCCTTGAACTTGATAGTTTCCTCAGGTGTTGGTTCATCTATCACAGAAGGTAGGTGCTCTCTTCGCGAGCCATTAGGTTCACCGAACTGCACATCTACTGTTTCAACAACCTTGTTAAGAACGTTGTTGAAGACTCTGTAGGTGTGCGAGTCCTTTCCGTAACCAAGCATGAAACCTTCATGTGCTTTTGGTGCAAATTTAGCATTGTGATGAGGATCTCTAATCCAACATTTAGCACCGAAGACATTGAAATAACTCACATTGGGTTTCTTGTCAGTGAAGAGCTCATAGGCAGTCTTCTTGAAGAATTTGTGAAGATATACCCTGTTGATGATGTGGCACGCGGTATAAATTGCCTCAATCCGGAAGTGACGAGGCGTCTTCTACTCATCAAGCATAGTGCGAGCCATCTCAACAAGAGTTTTGTTCTTGCACTCCACGACGCCATTCTGCTGAGGAGTATAAGGAGCAAATAACTCTTGAGTAATACCAAGTTCATCAAGATAGTCATCAAGACCAGAATTCTTGAACTCAATTCCATGGTCACTTCTGATGTGCTTGATCTTCACACCAAAGTTGGTTGAAGCCCTCGAGGAAAATTGTTTGAAAACTTCCTGCACTTCATGTTTGTAAGTAACAATGTGTACCCAAGTGTAACGAGAGTAATCATCAACAATAACAAAGCCATAGAGAGATGCATCATTTGTGAGTGCTGAGTAATGGTTAGGACCGAAGAGATCCATATGAAGCAATTCAAATGGTCGAGTAGTGGTCATGATAGTCTTCGCTGGATGCTTAGCCTTGGTCATCTTTCCAGCTTCACAGGCTCCACATAAGTGATCCTTGAGGAATTTGACATTCTCAATGCCAATGACGTGCTTCTTCTTCGCAAGAGTGTGCAAATTCCTCATGCCTGCATGACCAAGTCGTCGATGTCATAGCCATCCTTCTGAAGCTTTTGCAAGTAGGCACACGGCTGGTTGCGGTCTTGTAGAGAAATCAACAATATACAAGTCTCCTCTCCTAAAGCCTAGACCAAATACCTGAATTTTGCCTTTGTCAGCGAAGATGATATGCTTCAGATGCGATGGTGATAAGGGAGCATCCATCAATAGATTCTTGTCACCAGTCATGTGATTTGTAAATCCACTATCGAGGACCCACTCAGTGGCTTTGGGTTGATCATCCTGCAGATGAATTAGTGCAGCTTACGAACTTCATATACTTCATAAGTGAAGAATATGACATCACAATTCACCAGACCAATTTCATCAAGCAATGCAACCGTTAAAACAGTATGAGGACGTGAGAAATGAAAGTTCATTTCTTCAAGATTAGCCTGCGTCCTTTCAGGCACTTTTCAGGTCTCCAGCAAATTCTTCAGACGTTTGAGCACGTCTGGAGACCTGACCTTGCATTAGAGACCTGACCCACATCTGAAGGGGTGGCAAAGAGTTCATCACTCTGCGAGCTCCATACGAGAAAGGTGGCATAGAAGCCAATCCATTTTGTTTCACATAAGAGGATTAGGGTAAGCATATGAATAAGCACAGAAATTTTTCGAGGACTTATGAACATAATGATTAGAAGAATAATGCTCATATTCATAGCCCTTAGCTCCTTCCTGCGAGACAGAGTTGTTAGCACGATGATAATCATATGAGGACTTTGATCCTTTTGAGGAATATGATCCACGTGAGGAATTCGGTCCGTATGAGGACTTGGATCCATATGAAGAATTTGGTCCATATGAAGAATTTGATCTGGGGTTCCTATTCTTCACAGCTGGTGTCATGAGGACATTCACCTGAAGACTTTCAAGGCACCTTTTGGGAACCCAGATTTTCTTCATAGGAGGACCGTTCCTGCAGTTAGTGCCACCATATCTAGCAAATACTTCACCATTCTGATTTTTAAACAGTTTATAGTTGGAGTCAAATGACTCATTAGAAGAATGAGAAGATTCACATGTAAAGCCACATAGATTAGATGGATCAACTGGAGGTCCCTTTGCAGCAACCCATGAGGTTTTGGGGTACTGCTCAGGCTTCCAATATGTACCATCAGCATTGAGTTTCCTCTCAAAGGCAATACCCTCTTTCCTAGGGTTCCTGTTGAGGATCTGCTTTTTAAGCACATCACAAAGAGTCTAATGCCCTTTGAGGCTTTTGTACATGCCTGTCATGTACAATTCCTTTAGCCCTGCATCGTCAGTGATACTAGCAATGTCCTCAGATGAGGAATTAGTGATAGCAGAGGCAGGTGAAGAATTTGTAACATTAGAAGCATTTGAACATTCAGGTGAAGAATTAGCAGATTCACGTTCAATGCATTTCAAACATGGAGGAACAAATTCTTCCTGAGAGGCACTGATTTGTTGAGCAAGTAATGAATCGCGCTCCTTCTGAAGATCTTCATAACTCACTCTTAGCTTTTCAAGATCTTGCTTTCTTTGAAGAAATTCATAAGAATGCTTCTCATGATCAGATAAGAGAGTGTTATGATGACCTTGAAGGTTATCAAACTTAGTCTGAAGTCTCTGAAGATTTTCAGTCAAGGTTTTACTACAATCCATTTCTTCACCCAACATATCATCACTTTTGTCTAGCTTGTTTTGAACTTTTTCAAAAGCTCTTTGTTGTTTCACAACAATCTTAGCAAGTTTAGAATAGCTGGGCTTGAGTTTTTCATTAGATTCATTCTCACTTGATTCAGAGGAGGTATATTTGAGTACCTTGGCACCCTTTGCCAGGGAGCGTAGTCATCATTGCCTTCATCAACCCTGTTGGTGAAGCCATTTTCTTTAGAGTTGAAGATAGACTTGCTGACGAATATAGTAGCGAGAGCTAGACTCGCCACACCAGACTCGGACTCCTCAGATGCCTCCTCTTCCTCATTTTCTTCAGATTCAGCCTCAGAGTCCATTTCCTTGCCAATGAATGCCCGAGCCTTCTTGGAGCTGCTCTTCTTGTGAGATGAAGACTTCAAGGATTTTGATGATGAAGATTTTGAGGATTTCTTCTTTTTCATCGCATGATCAGAACTACAATCCTTGTATTTCTTCTTCTTTGATTCCTTTTCTCACTGAGGACAATCTTGAATGTAGTGTCCAGGTTTCTTGCATTTGTGACAAAGCCTTTTCTTGTAGTCACTGGACGAGGAATCATTGCTCCTTGAGGGTCTTCCAAAGCGACCACGTCTTGAGAACTTCTGGAATTTCTTCACGAGCAGTGCTAGTTCATGGCTCAGTTCTTCAGGATCACCAAGGCTGCTGCCAGAGTCTTCATCTTCAGACTCAGAAACTGCCTTGGCCTTTAGTGCACGTGATCTGCCATAGCTCGAACCATAGAGATCTCTCATTTCAGCAAGCTGCAACTCATGAGTATTCAGCCTCTTGAGGATATCAGCGGGATCAAGTGACTTGTAATCAGCACGTTCTTGTATCATCAATGCCAGAGTATCAAATGAGGAATCAAGCGATCTCAACAATTTCTTCACCACCTCATGGTCGGTGATGTCAGTGGCACCAAGCGCTTGAAGCTCATTTGAGATGTCATGAGGCGATCGAAGATTTGTTGAACATTTTCATTGTCGAGTCTTTTGAAGCGGTTGAAGAGATTGCGAAGAACATCAACTCGAGAGTCACGCTGAGTTGAGACTCCTTCATTGACTTTGGACAGCCTATTCCAGATAAGCTTAGCTGTTTCCAAAGCACTCACTCTTCCATACTGTCCTTTGCTCAGATGGCCACATACTATATTCTTCGCTTGAGAGTCGAGTTGCTTGAATCTCTTCACATCAGCAGCATTCAGAGAAGGTGTGACTGAGGGAACACCATTTTCCACAACGTACCAGAGATCGTTATAAATTGCCTCAAGATGCACTCGCATCTTATTCTTCCAGTAGGGATAGTCCATCCCATCGAAGGTAGGACACCCAGCAGAGATCTTGATCATACATGCGGTCGACATAAATAAAACTCCAGGCGGTTAAACCAAAATCACACAGAACAAGGGAGTACCTTGCTCTGATACCAAATGAAAGTGCGTTATATCGACTAGAGGGGGTGAATAGGCGAATTTTATGAATTCTTCACTGAGGAATTTGCGGGTGAGGAAATTCCTTAGCGAAGAACTACTTGCAGCAGAATAAGTACTCAAGAGTAAGCATAGCAGAACATAGGTATGGTCATCATGATGAAATGAAGACAAGCACAGAGTACAGAAAGCGTAAACACAGGATAGCACAGGATTGGAGCGGCTAGGTATTTAAACCTGAGGACACACGGTCCCGGACACACAGTCCTCACCGTATTCCCTTTGAGCTAAGGTCACACAGACCTCGCCCAATCACTCGTGGCAAGTCTTCAGGTGACTTCCGAACCTTCACAAACTCGGTCACTCGGCGATCCACAATTCCTCCTTGATGCTCTAGACCATGACGCCTAACCATCTGGAAGAAGCACAATCTTCAAAGGTAACAAGCGTCGGATCCATGCAGGATCAATCTCTTCAGTGATGCTCAATCACTTTGGGTTTGTAGGTGTTTGGGTTTGGTTTTTCCTCACTCGATGATTTTCGCTCAAAGTCCTCGGAGGATGGGATGCTCTCAAATGACAAGTGTCAGTTTCTCTCGTAGCAGCCAACCAGCTAGTGGTTGTAGGGGGCGGCTATTTATAGCCTAGGGAGCAGCCCGACATGATAAGACATAAACACCCTTCAATGATATGACCGTTAGGTGGATAAGATATTTTGGGACAGCTGGCACGTAGCACAACAACGGTTGGAAATTTGAGGTTCAAATTCCTCAGGGCTATCATGTTCCTCACTGTGTAGGCAATCCGCACTGGCAAATTCCTAACTCCTCAGTCAGAACAAATTCCTCAGAGACCAGAAGAACTTTGTCTCTGTCACTAAAGAATATGACTGAACTGTATGAGATTTCCAATGGCTTCACTCGAAGGGATTGGTAGGTGTAGGATTTTGAGTTGAGCATCACTTGGAAATTTTTCTTTAGTATTTCCTCAACCCCCTTTAACAGTACGGTGTTTCCTATGACTCAAGAAAGAGAAAATGAAACTACAAAAACAAAAGTCTTCACGCGTCATGTTCCTCAAATGAATACCAAGTCTTCAAGGTCACACCAATTTCTTCAGTTTCAAAGTCTTCAGAAAGTCTTCAGAAATCCACAGTCTTCAGTTGAAGAACTTCATTTTTACGGGTCGACTTTCTCTGTAAATATCAAATTCCTCATATACTTATAGACCTGTGTACACTCATAAACACATTAGTGTCTTAACCTATATGTCTTCAATACACCAAAATCACTAAGGGGCACTAGATGCACTTACAGCGGGCCTGGCCCGAACGCGCTGCTGAGCATCGTCCGGGTAGGCCCTAACTAGTGCACAGGCATGGGTGTAGTGGTGGCTTGCCCGTTTGAGATCTTCTTTGCTTCTTCATTAACCTGGGATCAGGATAGTTTCTGGTTCTCCCGCGCGTTGTGTAATGATGTCGCTTGAACTACGTAGGTATTTCCCCAAAGAGGAAGGGATGAAGCAGCACGGCTACGGTAGGTATTTCCCTTAGTGATGAGACCAAGGTTATCGAACCAGTAGGAGAACCATGCAACACCACATAAAAAACTACTGCACACAAAGAACAAATACTTGCAACCCGACGTAAGAGAGGGGTTGTCAATCCCTCACGGGTAAAAAAATAGGTAAAATTGTAGTAGATTGGATAAATAGATCTCGCGGGAACGCGAGATAAAATAAATAACAATAAATTGCGGCAAGGTATTTTTGGATTAACACATCTGAAAATAAAAGAAAAAATAATAGATCGCGAAGGCAAATATAATAAATAATAGACCTTGGGGCCATAGATTTCACTAGTGGCTTCTCTCAAGACAAATAGCATACGGTGGGTAAATAAATTACTATTGGGCAATTGATAGAACTTCAAATAATCATGACGATATCCAGGCAATGATCATTATATAGGCATCACGTCCAAGATTAGTAGATCGACTCCTGCCTGCATCTACTACTATTACTCCACACATCGACCTCTATCTAGCATGCATCTAGTGTATTAAGATCATGGAGAAACGGAGTAATGCAAGAAGAACGATGACATGATGTAGACAAGATCTATTTATGTAGAAATAGACCCCATCTTGTTATCCTTAATAGAAATGATACATACGTGTTGATTCCCCTTCTCTCACTTGGATCAAGCACCATAAGATCGAACCCATCACAAAGCACCTCTTCTCATTGCAAGATAAAGAGATCAAGTTGGAAAAACAAAACAAAAATGTCAGAGAATAAATACGAGGCTATAAGCAATCATGCATATAAGAGATCAAAAGACTCAAATAACTTTCATGGATAAAAACATAGATCTGATCATGAACTCAAAGTTCATCAGATCCCAACAAAAACACCGCAAAAGAGTTACATCATATGGATCTCCAAGAGACCATTGTATTGAGAATCAAAAGAGAGAGAGGAGGCCATCTAGCTACTAACTATGGACCTGTAGGTCTACAACGAACTACTCACGCCTCATCGGAGAGGCACCAATGAGGATGATGAACCCTCTGTGATGGTGTCTAGATTGGATCTGGTGGTTCTAGAACTTGCGACAGCTGGAATTGATTTTCGTCGACTACGCTAGGGTTTCTGGAATATTGGGGTATTTATAGAGCAAAGAGGCGGTGCGGGAGGCCAGCGAGGTGGGCACAACCCACCTGGGCTCGCCTGGGCCCCCAGGCGCGCCCTAGTGGGTTGTGCTCCCCTCGGAGCACCCCTCTAGTACTTCTTTGGCCCATTAGGTGTCTTCTGGTTTAGAAAAAATCCACAAAAAGTTTCGCTGCGTTTGGACTCCGTTTGGTATTGATTTCCTGCGATGTAAAAACAAGCAGAAAAAACAACTGGCACTGGGCACTATGTCAATAGGTTAGTCCCAAAAATTATATAAAATGATTGTAAAACATCTAAAAATGATAATATAACAGCATGGAACAATCAAAAATGTCGGTGTACAAAAGTAGGGGCCCTTTTTCTACCCCTCTACTTGTGCACGTGCGGTCAGAACCGCGCCCGTGGCCACACTAAGTAGGACAGAGGAAGGCACGAGACGGGCAAAGCAACGCCAAGACCAGAAACACAAAGAGAAAGAGGGCGAGGTGGACTCCCCTGGCGAGACCCTTGCCGGGGCGGCCTCCGCAGCCCCGACAAGAGTCTTGCCGGGGCAACTTGCCCAACGCCAGCAGGGCGCGCCACCCTTGAGCCCAAGGGTTCCAACACCACCAACCACATTGGAACCAAGGCTCAGGAGGCACTTCCATGGTGGCATGGAAATCTTTGTCAAGATCATAAACAGACAAGATCAGATGAGATCCAGAAGACGACGATCCTCGGCGAGATCCTTGCCGAGGAGATCCACGAGACCCCCGACAAGATCCTTGCCTGGGACAACCGCGACGCCACGGTGAGACCACTTGCCGGGGCACAGCAAGACCCTTGCCGAGGACACCCGCGGGGCCGCAGCCAGACCCACGTTTGCCAAGACTCCACCGTCGTTCCCATACAACTGCCAGCCCAACCAACGGGGCAGGCACCTGCGTGGCAACGTGCGGTTTCCAGGCCAACTCAGTCAGCACCTGCGTGGTGGCATGCAGATCTTCGTGACGACCCTACCACCACGCCATCTCAGCAGCCTGCCAGTCTACGTGGCGCTGCATGCCTCGTTGGCCTGGATGCGTGTCGGAGCAAGATGGAGCGGCGACGGATGGGACAGGCCTCGTTGCCGTCCCCGATAAAGCAACGGGACACCTATGGAGCCCATTTAATGCGTCTTGTCCCGTAATGACAGGTGATAAGCTTGGACACTGTATACCTTTCAACCTCCTGTGTGCCACTGTGGCGACCCCTTTTGACTATAAAAGGAGGCCCGAGGCATACGGGAGAGGATTGGGATCTTCTGGACTACGCGCGCACCGTAGCTAGTTCGAGAGCTCAAGAACACTCCAATATACACCAAAGCAGGACTATGGTTTTACGCATCTTCGCGGCCCGAACCTGGGTAAACGACCTGTGTGCTGGCTCCTAGACCCGCTCTTTGCACAACCCCGCGCCCGCGAACCATAGAAGGGATCCCAGTGATTCCATAGGTGTCATTTCCACCAACATCTTTTGTGCACCAGGTAGGGGGAGCGCAGTTGTGAAAATCTGGTCTAGCAGTTAGTTTAGCAGTTCTTCATCTCCATGGCTCCCAAGAAGAAGACGATCACGGCGATCGGTTCGTCGGGAGCCGAATGGCCCGTACCAGTGCGGGCAAGTGGCGGGGCGGTCACGGACGGAAGCCGAGGTGCGGCCCGCGAACACCCACTTCGCTCTGTCAGTCAAAGCCTGGAGAGCTGCGTCGTTCGTGCACGAGATGACGGGCCGCACGTCGCCAAATACAAAGACGGGGCCCTCCAGGGGCGGCGCCGTGCCACCCACGGGCGCCGTGGCGACTTCCAAGACGCCTACGCCAGTGCCCACGACGCGCTCTTCTAGGTTGTGCGCGATGAGCAGCGTCACCACATTGGTGACCCTGGGCGCCGTCACGGGAAGAGTCATGTGCGCGATTCGCGGGACGTAGAAGGCCAGCATGCACGGCGAGACGCTGGTGAAAATGGCACACTACCTTCGGGCCATGATAGAGCCCCTTCTATTGTGGTTAGAAGTCGGAGCGCGTCACGGTCGACGCAGCTTTCGCCGCCACCAATGCCAGCAGAAGCTTTGGCGCGCGCACAGTTGCTCCTCGACTTTCCTCCTGCCGCGGAAAAGCTCGACGAGTGGAGAGCCACCATCCGGAGATTCGTCAGCGTCGCCAACAAAGATGAGCCATGACCAGCAGGGCCATCAGGCCGGCGCTCCGTCGAGCCACCGCACGCCAGTGGTGGAAGGACCAGAGGTGCCGCGCCACGGTGCACTCCCCTCCTCCGCGCCAGCCGCCGCGGGTGTCGGTCCGTCGTGATGACGCTTGTGATAACATTTCCATAGCGTCCTCCGACCCACGGACCCACCGTGATCAGCGCCAAGTTCTTCGGGAGCGAGCCCATGAAGACGCTCGAACCACCATCGAGCGCCGGCGCGATGCACGCCACCAGTCAGATAGGCGGGCGGAGCCCACTATGGACAACCCAGCACCAGGGGGCTCTGGCGGCCTACCCTACGATGTGGGTTGCCCAGCCTTTACCCGTGAGTTGCGACAATTCCATTGGCCCTCCCACCGCACGTTCAAGCCCGACATCAGCGAGAAGTACAACGGCAAGACCCATCCGTCGGAGTTCCTCAGCATCTACACCATCGCCATGCAAGCTGCTGGGGCTCGCGATGACAAGGTGCTTGCCAATTACTTCCCGTTGGCACTTAAACCCAATGTCATGGTTGATGCACTTGCCAGTGGATTCTATTTCTTCTTGGTTGGATTTGTGCCATGAGTTTGTTGGCGCCTTTACGGGGGGCCACCAAGCTCATGGCCAGGCAAGCGATTTGCATATCATCCCCCAGAAAGAAGGTGAAACCCTGCGCAAGTACATACAGAGATTCAGCCGGGTGCAATACAACATCCCAGATGTTCATCCCACCGCCATGATCAGCGCATTCCACCAGAATGTGCGCAACCGCAAGATGCGTGAAGAGTTGGCGATGAACAAGGCCAAAGATGTGGCCGAACTTTATGTTCTAGCCGATAGGTGCGCTCGAGCTGAAGAGGGGAGGAAGTACCCCGGCGAGGACGCCGGTGCGGAGACCGACTCCACAGACGAAGACACAGCCACCCCGACGAAGAAGGATCGGCGCCGCAACAGGAAGCGCAAGGGCAAGACCGTGCTTGCCGTCGAGGGATCCGAGGACACCGGCGCTGCCAAGAAGGCCAAGGCAGACGACCCCGGCAAGGAAATTTCCGGTGCGCCGCTTGCCGGGCCTTGGCAGCTGCCCACAAGCCAGGAGGCTCCGACAAGCAGTACTGCAAGATCCACCGCCCCAAGGGCCATGACCTCCAGAACTGCCAACAAGTTGAGCTGCTTGCTGAGAAGCAAAAAGATGAGTATGAGAGGCAGGACAAGGAGAATGGTTAGGATGGTGCCGAAGGATCCGGCAAGAAGCGTGGCGGCCAAGGGGATCGCCGAGGCAAGGATAGCCAGCAAGAGAGGCCCGCTCGGGGCCGCGACAAGAAGCAGGAAGACGACGGCCATGACGAGGACGACGAGTCCGGCGAGCAAGAGTTCCAGAAAGCTACGGAGGCCATGTGCATCGACGGTGGCGCCTCGCTGCACACTTCTCACCGCCAGCTCAAGCAGTGGGCGCGTGAGATCACAGCAGCAGAACCATCACTCGATAGTTATTAGCTAGATGGCTTTTTCTCTCTTTTTGGATCTCAATACAATGTTCTCCCACTCTCTCGTGGATATCTATTCGATGTAATCTTCTTTTGCGGTGTGTTTGTTGAGACCGATGAATTGTGGATTTATGATCAAGTTTATCTATGAAAAATATTTGAATCTTCTGAATTCTTTTATGTATGATTGGTTATCTTTGCATGTCTCTTTGAATTATCAGTTTAGTTTGGCCTACTAGATTGATCTTTCTTGCAATGGGAGAAGTGCTTAGCTTTGGGTTCAATTTTGCGGTGTCCTTTCCCAGTGACAGTTGGGGCAGCAAGGCACGTATTGTATTGTTGCCATCGAGGATAACAAGATGGGGTTTATATCATATTGCATGAATTTATCCCTCGACATCATGTCATCTTGCTTAAAGCGTTACTCTGTTCTTATGAACTTAATACTCTAGATGCATGCTGGATAGCGGTCGATGTGTGGAGTAATAGTAGTAGATGCAGGCAGGAGTCAGTCTACTTGTCTCGGACGTGATTCCTATATACATGATCATACCTAGATACTCTCATAACTATGCTCAATTCTGTCAATTGCTCAACATCAATTTGTTCACCCACCGTAAATACTTATGCTCTTTGAGAGAAGCAACTAGTGAAACCTATGGCCCTCGTGTCTATTTTCCATCATATTAACCTCCCATCAACAAGTTATTTCCGTTGCCTTTTTATTTTGCTTCTATTTTACTTTGCATCTTTATCATAAAAATACCAAAAATATTATCTTATCAAATCTATCAGATCTCACTCTCGTAAGTGACCGTGAAGGGATTGACAACCCCTTATCGTGTTGGTTGCGAGGATTTATTTGTTTGTGTAGGTGCGAGGGACTCGTGCGTGGCCTCCTACTGGATTGATACCTTGGTTCTCAAAAACTGAGGGAAATACTTACGCTGGTCTACTGCATCACCCTTTCCTCTTCAAGGGAAAACGAACGCAGTGCTCAAGAGGTATCAAGAAGGATTTCTGGCGCCGTTGCCGGGGAGTCTACACAAAAGTCAACATACCAAGTACCCATCACAAACCCTTGTCTCCCGCAGTACATTATTTGCCATTTGCCTCTCAATTTCCTCTCCCCCACTTCACCCTTGCCGTTTTATTCGCCCTCTCTTTCCCGTTCGCCTCTTTTTCGCTTGCTTTTCGTTTGCTCGTGTGTTGGATTGCTTGCTTGTCACGATGGCTCTACCTAGATTTGGTGATCTTCACCTTAAAAGGTTAGAACAGATCGAAAGGAACGTCAGGAGTTTTATGGTCTTGCAATTTGAGCATAATAATTTCTTTAGAAACAAGCTTAAGGAACAAAAAAGCTTTATGGGTTATATGAATAAAGAGCTCGATGATATGTCTAAAGAATTTGATGGTTTGAGATCCCAAATTGCTCATCTTGAGAAGTTGATAGCTGAAATATCGGATAAGCATGCCACCTTAGTTAATAAGATGGCCGCTAAGCCGGAGAACTTTGAAAATAAAGATGAAGATCTAAAAGTTATTGATGTGACCCCTATTAAATCTTTGTTTAGCAATATGAATCTTGATAATGATGGGACTGAATATGATCCACCTTTACCTAGAAGGCGTTCCAAAAAATCAGAGTTTTTAGATCTTGATGCAAAAATTGGTAAAAGTGGGATTGAAGAGATCAAAACATTAGATATTAATGAACCCACTATTTTGGATTTCAAGGAATTTAATTACGATAATTTCTCCTTGATAGATTGTATTTCCTTGTTGCAATCCGTGCTAAATTCTCCACATGCTTATAGTCAAAATAAAGCCTTCACTAAACATATCGTTGATGCTTTGATGCAATCTTATGAAGAAAAACTTGAGTTGGAAGTTTCTATCCCTAGAAAACTCTATGATGAATGGGAACCTACTATTAGAATTAAAATTAAAGGTCATGAATGCTATGCTTTGTGTGATTTGGGTGCTAGTGTTTCCACTATTCCAAAGACCTTGTGCGATTTGTTAGGTTTCCGTGATTTTGATGATTGCTCTATAAACTTGCACCTTGCGGATTCCAACATTAAGAAACATATGGGAAGAATTAATGATGTTCTTATTGTTGCAAATAGGAACTATGTGCCCATAGATTTTATTGTTCTTGATATAGATTGCAATCCTTCATGTCCTATTATTCTTGGTAGACCTTTCCTAAGAACGATCGGTGCAATTATTGATATGAAGGAAGGGAATATTAGATTCCAATTTCCATTAAAGAAAGGCATGGAACACTTCCCTAGAAAGAAAATAAAATTACCATATGAATCTATCATGAGAGCCACTTATGGATTGCCTACCAAGATGGCAATACCTAGATCTATCCTTGCTTTTATGCCTAGCTAGGGGCGTTAAACGATAGCGCTTGTTGGAAGGCAACCCAATTTTATTTTTAGTTTTTTTTTTGCTTTTTGCTTCTGTTTAGGAATAAATATTTGTTCTAGCCTCTGGTTAGATGTCTTTTTATGTTTCAATTAGTGTTTGTGCCAAGTTAAACCTATAGGATCTTCTTGGATGATAGTTATTTGATCTTGCTTAAAATTCCAGAAACTTTCTATTCCCGAAAATAATTGTTAAAAATCACCAGAACGTGATAAAATATTGATTCCAATTGCTGCTGATCAATAAAAAAATTGTCTAGGTCGTCCTAGTTTTTCTGAAATTTTGGAGTTCCAGAAGTTTGCGTTAGTTACAGATTACTACAGACCGTTCTGTTTTTGACAGATTCTGTTTTTCGTGTGTTGTTTGCTTATTTTGATGAATCTATGGCTAGTAAAATATTTTATAAACCATACAGAAGTTCGAATACAGTAGGTTTAACACCAAAATAAATAAAGAATGAGTTCATTACATTACCTTGAAGTGGTGTTTTGTTTTCTTTCGCTAACGGAGCTCACGAGATTTTCTGTTAAGTTTTGTGTTGTGAAGTTTTCAAGTTTTGGGTAAAAGATTTGATGGATTATGGAACAAGGAGTGGCAAGAGACTAAGATTGGGGATGCCCATGGCACCCCAAGATAATGTAAGGACACCTAAAAGCCAGAGCTTGGGGATGCCCCGGAAGGCATCCCCTCTTTCATCTACTTCCATGGGTAACTTTACTTGAAGCTATATTTTTATTCACCACATGATATGTATTTTCCTTGGAGCGTCTTGTATGATTTGAGTCTTTGCTTTTTAGTTTACCACAATCATCCTTGCTGTACACACCTTTTTAGAGAGACACACATGATTCGGAAATTATTAGAATACTCTATGTGCTTCACTTATATCTTTTGAGTTATATAGTTTTTGCTCTAGTACCTCACTTATATCTTTTAGAGCACGGTGGTGGTTTCGTTTTATAGAAACTATTATTCTCTCATGCTTCACTTAGATTATTTTGAGAGTCTTATACAGCGTGGTAATTTGCTTAAATAATCCTAATATGCTAGGTATTCAAGACTAGTAAAAACTTTCTTATGAGTGCGTTGAATACTAAGAGAAGTTTGATGCTTGATGATTGTTTTGAGATATGGAGATAGTGATATTAAAGTTGTGCTAGTCGAGTAGTTGTCAATTTGAGAAATACTTGTGTTGAAGTTTGCAAGTCCCGTAGCATGCACGTATGGTAAACGTTATGTAACAAATTTGAAACATGAGGTAGTCTTTGATTGTCCTCCTTATGAGTGGCGGTTGGTCTACTTGTCTCGGACATGATGCCTATATACATGATCATACCTAGATATTCTCATAACTATGCTCAATTCTGTCAATTGCTCAACAGTAATTTGTTCACCCACCGTAAATACTTATGCTCTTGAGAGAATACACTAGTGAAACCTATGTCCCCCGGGTCTATTTTCCGTCATATTAATCTCCCATCAACAAGTTATTTCCGTTGCCTTTTTATTTTGCTTCTATTTTAATTTGCATCTTTATCATAAAAATACCAAAAATATTATCTTATCATATCTCACTCTCGTAAGTGACCATGAAGGGCTTGACAACCCCTTATCGCGTTGGTTGCGAGGATTTATTTGTTTCAGTAGGTGCGAGGGACTCGTGCGTGGCCTCCTACTGGATTGATACCTTGGTTCTCAAAAACTGAGGGAAATACTTACGCTGCTTTACTGCATCACCCTTTCCTCTTCAAGGGAAAACCAACACAGTGCTCAAGAGGTAGCACTCTGCTCCTCCCCATCTCTCTCTCCGGTCCCGTTGTCCGCATGTCCGTCGATCTGCGCAACCCCGAGGCCGTCCGCCATGGCCGACCAGGGGTGCGAGTTCAAGCTCGTGCCTCGCCTCTTCCGCACTGCATCGACACATGCCTCCTTCCGTAGTTCTCCGCATGAACACGCGCACCCTAGCATGTTTCCGCACGCCCGCTGCTGTAGCGCTTGCCTCGCCATGCAATGCTGCCATGGCCCCAAGCTCCTGCTCCCACACACGCCGTTGGCTTCAGCGCTTTGCTGCACCTTCACTGCACACCTCCACGCACATGCATCTACACCCGCGCACGGCCGCGCTCGATTGCGAGCCCGTGGCCCTGCTTGGCCTTGCCGCCGCCGTGTCCGAGGCGACCTCGAGCTCGTCCTCGAGTCTTCCCGCGCACCCGAGCCTTCTGCACGATCTCACCTCACAGCGCACCAACGTCCCTGTTCAGCATGCCCGCTGGTGCTCTACAGCCTCTGTAGTCGCCGTCTTGATCGAGTTCGCCGCGGGCAAAGATTCCTGTGCATTCATGGAAGGTCAAGGCTTGGCCTTGGAATCCATTCAAAGGGAGCCGTGCTGCTTCTCTAGCAAGATCACAGCACTAGCCTAGGTGGTTAGCCAGACGCGCTCGTATCCGCTAGGTACTGGGTTCGAGTCCCAGGCGCCCCAATTTTTCTCTGTTTTCACTTTACCGTTGCACACAAACTCAGTGCTCACTCGGGCCAAGTCCTCCTGGGCTGCTGCAGGTTGCTGCAATCCGGCCCGTGCATATTTTTTTCCTAGTCTGTGTATTTTAGCATTTTCCAGCCTGGGCCAATTTTTGTTATGTTTTCCCTTTACTGTTGCACACACACTCAGTGCTCACTCGGGCCAAGTCCTCCTGGGCCACTGCAGGTTGCTACAATTCGGCACGTACATATTTTTTCCCAGTCTGTGTATTTTAGCATTTTCCAGTGCATGCATATTTACAGGAAATTTCACTGTTTTGTATTGTTAATAACTAAATATGCATGCATCCAAATTAGGCAAACTATATATGTAAAATGCTTAGAATTTTATCTAGTTTCACAATATGCAACTTTCTTCCTTGTTAAAATGTTTAAAATGGTGTTTGATTAATTTGCTCATATGCCATGCTAAATGTTTTTATTTCATAACTAATTAACCGTAGCTCCATTTTAAATAAATTATATATGTAAATGGGGTAGAAAAAATGCATAGTTTAACATGGTGACAGTACTTTGCATGTTTAATGTCACGACCGGTTTTCCAATAAAACATTTATTGAGAAACCGATCCCTTTTACGGACCAGTAGAGAAGAATCCTTCTCACTGGTAGACAATTTCTTGATTACAGAAATATCCAGGAGTACTAAATATAATACAAGGTTGAGCGGCGACTGCTCAACACTTTATTACAAGCACGCCGATATTAAACATAAAGGCGGATATGACACAAGGGGGTATGGTGGCATACTACTGACTCGTAATAAAAGTGGTGGTGGATATGTCACAGTGAAGTGGGTGACATGAGTCCTAAATCTTACAGCTCATCGAGCGTCGGAGTGAGGCTCGAGGACTCTTATTGAGGGTGGCGGAAGCGTATATAATACAAGTGACCAAAATCCAGGATCGCACGGGACTGACTGGGACTCCTCTAGGCGTCGGACTCACTATCAAACTCTTCATCCATGAGATCGCCTTCGTCAACATCTGGCCAAATCAACAAGCCAGGTGAGTAGTATGAAAGTACTCGCAAGACAGTTTGGACATAAGATATAACAAATGCAAACATGATGCATATGAACAGATTAATAATGCGCACTCAGATAATAAAATAGCTATGCATGGGAAATAAAAATGAAGTCGGGCGGTAGTCCTCCCGAAATCCCAATGTAATACTGAAGGCCAATCGAGTGTCTGAATGACTCCTCGAAAGGATACAAATAAATTAACGATGCCGCAGTCGGGCGTCAAGGCGACACCACATAAAGGGCTTATAATGGAATATAAATGACAGTGCGTGCCACAGTCGGACCTCTGAGCGACATCACGTAAAGGGCTTATATCAAAAGTAAATAACGAGCGTGCCACAGTCGGACGTCTGAGCGACATCACATAAAGGGCTTATATCAAAAGTAAATGACAAAAGTGCCACAGTCGGACGTCTGAGCGAAATCACATAAGGGGCTTATATTGGAAGTAAATGACAAGGGTGCCACAGTCGGACGTCTGAGCGACATCACATAAAGGGCTTATATTTCATAACTCAATATTTCAGTAGCTCATGAAGTTAAATCATCTCAAGGAAATACTCAGGTACGAAATAATAAAAAGGTTAGTCCATCCACAGGAATAACGTTCAACCGGGTTTACCACTCAAGCTTGTTCACCGGGGATTACCACAGAGACTGACATAGGGACTGACATGGATATGGATATGCTGGCCACGGCCTTTGACCATGGACATGATGACTCGGAACGTTTGGACTCTGCAGAGTTTGTACTCTTAACCACAGCCAACAGATTTCAGTAGTCACATGGGACTAGTTCCGTTTATGGTATTTTGGGAGAAACTCATCTATCCAGTACACACCCATTCTACATTCCGATGCCAGGAATCACCCTAGGCAACGTTCAAGAAAAACTTTGAGATGGGGAGGCTACAACCTCGCGTAGCATGGGATCAAATTTATACCGCGCACTCTAAGGGGTGCCCCCCTCTCGGTCCCAACCGGAAACACCCATGCCCCCTGACCGGATGACTGGCTTTAATCCAGGGCCATGGAACCCTCATCCCGGCCCCTCTATTTGGTGTGTACAAGGAAAGAGGTTTGCAACTTACTAAACCGTATTCTTTGCAGAAAACGTGTGGCAGTACGGGAGGGGACGAACGGTAACGTGGCTCGGTTCACGTTAACATCGGAGTTTATCGAATGACATAAGACTAGCATGCTACAACAATACCATCTTACTACCTCTCATGTCACCACATGATCAGGTCATCTCTCATCAAGAGATCACAGTAAAACTTCGAAGCACACGGTTAGTTGCCTTGCATGCAACATAACACTCACCGATGCTCATATGCCATGCACAAACCATTCAAGCAAACATGCAAAACACTCAGCATGTCAAAGGTTCAAACATGCTTGCCTGGTTCGGAGAAGTCGGAGTCAAGCTCGGCGAAGTTCGCGGCTCCGTCACCTCCTCCGGAACCTACGGTATAACGAAACCGTATACTAACGTGAAAACCGTTGCGTGTATACAAATTGTTCCAAAAAATTTCCAAATAAATACTATAAAAAA
Source organism: Triticum aestivum (assembly GCF_018294505.1). Lineage (NCBI taxonomy): Eukaryota > Viridiplantae > Streptophyta > Magnoliopsida > Poales > Poaceae > Triticum > Triticum aestivum. The sequence goes on from NC_057799.1 coordinate 233,154,143, forward strand.
CTAGACAAAAATATAAGACTGACAGAAAAAGAATCAATCAAAAAGCATCTTTTATTTAAAAGATATAAGGGTTTTAGTCCAAGGACTGATCTGTGATGAAAGAGAAAAGATCCAGGGACTTGTTTGAAAAACCAGAAAACGCTTCGGTATGAAATACGTCAGCCCAGAGAGAAAACACATTTTGCCCGAAGGCGCTTTCAGAAAACGGTTCGAAGGGAAAAAGAAGAGAGGCTGACGGCGGGGTCCCACCCGTCAGGTTTAACTCTGAACAGAGCTCGCCGGCGCCCGAAGGCTGCGGTGGTCGTCGGCGTCGATCCACGGCTAGGTAGGGTGATCGGAGGGTACCTACGGGTTCAAGGTGTTCTTCCGCGTCGGTGGGTGGTGGACTTGACCGTCGGCGAGCACCACGTCGACGGCGACCCTATCTCCGGCGGACGGTGGTTCGGGCGATGGTGGAGCTCTCCGGTGGGTGCTGCAAACTTCAAACTGGCGCGCGGGTCAGAGATGTGGATGCACTAGGCAGCTACTGGCAAGAGTTGAGAGGCAGGGGTGCACGCACGGGAGTGAATCGTGCTGGATCCCGAAGTGGGTCGAGGCGGCCGGAGTTGGAGAAGAAGACTCCCTCGAGGCTCTCCCAGTGGCTTGGCGCGGTACTTGTGGTGTGTGGAGATGGTGCGGGTTCGAGTTCGAGCTTGGGACCTCCTTTTATAGGCGATCTGAGGAGGTGGCCGCGAATGGGATAACACCGGCGAGAAATTACGGCGAGGCAGAGGTTGGGCAGGGGGTATAGGTGGCTAGGCATCATCGTGGTGGATCACTGGCACCGTTTCTTTGCTCAAACCTCGGTCGGGCTTGCGTAATACGCTGGCCCTCGATGGAACGGCCGTACGGGCACAACAGCGGCAGGGAGCGCGCTCCGCGCCTTCCAGTTCACGATGACGGACCTGCAGCGTGCACAGGTGAGTGGACGGCCACGCGGTGGCCTCTGGTGGCTTGGGCGGCGCTGGACGGCGCCGTCCAACGCTGCGCCTCTCTGGCAGCCGCAATGGGCACTGCTGCTGCCACTCACGGGGAGGCGTACCTCTGCCAGCTCGTCGCCGACGCCCGCAAGTGTCCAGGCGATCGTGCGGCACAGGGATAAGAAGGAAGGAACAGGGAGCAAGGCGCCACCGCGGCTACTGGCGAGATCGAGGTAGGTTTCTGAAGAAAACGACGGCGGCTCTGAAACTGTATCTCTGAACTTTCCGAACTTCGACAGTGACAGTGCCCTTCAGGTGTTCGACGAAATGATTTGGCATGAGGAAAAAAATTTCTAGAGCTAGGACTTGGTGAGGTGACCTCTCGATGCATCCAGAGGCTGCCTGAATTTTCTCAGATTTTTAGGAGGAGGAAACAAATGAATTTCATCAAATTTGACAAATATGGTCCAAACTTGCAGCAAGCACATTTTGAAATATTTGAACTAGAGACCAGTGGATCCTCATGGATCTTGGTTGAGGGCTCTAAGGACTAGCCAGGGAAGTTTGTTTGGAGGCAAAACTCAAAGGAGAAATGGTAGTTCCTTTGTAAATCTCCAAGGGTCAAAATAGAAGGCAGAAAAAGTTTTTGATAAGAAATAAATGGAAAGATAATCATGGGGGAGTTCAACTTGCTGGATTTGAAGTTTATCTTGACACAAAGAGGGGAGATGGGTTTTGGGAGGGGATTTCCACTTAGGTCATGGCAAGAGGAGGTTTTGAAAGGGGAAAGGATCACTCCAAATGCCATAGGGCTATTTTAAAAAGAAAAGATTTTCAAGAGCTTTCCCAAATGAAAAACATTTGTGTTGAGTCAACATAAGATGGAAACACCTCCAAGACCAAAGATCAAGTTGTGGATGGAACCAAATAAAATACTTGTTATAAAAGAAATTTTTTGAGAAGGAGAGTCCTTTAGAAGGAAAATTTAAATAACCTCCCTCAAATCAAATAAAAGTTTGATAGAGCCAAATAAAATTTTTGGGTGTCACATTTAACAACTCCAAAATTGTGTATAGGGCAGAACAGTACCAAATTCGAAATATGCATATGGGGATTTTCCGGAATTGTTGTTTGTTGTTCCCGTCTCATTTAAACTTGCCTAATTAGTTAGTTTACTGATGCTTCACCCCTTGCCATGTTTCATAACATTTAATAATGTTGAGTACTTAACGGAGAGAGAACTAAATAATTCGAATGTGGTGTTTGTCAATATGCAACTCGTTGCATATTGAGATCCACTTAACTTGTAGTATTTTTTGTTGCACTTTGCCATGCCATGCCTCAGTAAACCGGACATGCATCATCCTTGGTAGTGCATCATGCCATGTTTATGCTTGTGTGTTTACCATGTTGCTTGCTTCTTTCCGGTTTGCTTCTCTCGTTAGCTTCGGTTTCGTTCCGGAGTTGTGAGGATTTGTTCGGCTCCGCCTGTCTGTCTTCTCCATGGACCCGTTCTTCTTCCTTGCGTGATCTTAGGGAAGATGACCATTACCCTCGATATCGCTTCTATCTTTGCTTGCTAGTTGTTTGCTCTATCGCTATGTTGCGCCGCCTACCACCTATTTATCATTCCTCCCATATTGCCATGTCAAGGCTCTAACCCACCTTTCCTAGCAAACCGTTGTTTGGCTAAGTTACCTCTTTTGCTCAGCCCCTCTTATAGCGTTGTTAGTTGCAGGTGAAGATGAAGTTTGTTCCATGTTGGAACATGGATATTTTGGGATATCACAGTATCTCTTATTTAATTAATGCATCTATATACTTGGTAAAGGGTGGAAGGCTCGGCCTTATGCCTGGTGTTTTGTTCCACTCTTGCCGCCCTAGTTTCCGTCATACCGGTGTTATGTTCCTTGCTTTTGCGTTCCTTACGCGGTTGATGTTATGGGACCCCCTTGACAGTTTGCTTTGAATAAAACTCCTCCAGCAAGGCCCAACCTTAGTTTTACATTTGCCTCACCTAAGCCTTTTCCCTTTGGTTCCCGGAGCCCGAGGGTCGTCTTTATTTACCACCCCTGGGCCAGTGCTCCTTTGAGTGTTGGTCCAAACTAGAGCACCGTGCGGGACCGTCCCTTGGCAACTTGGGTTACGTTGGTACTCGCACGCTTAGCTTATCCGGTGTGCCCTGAGAACAAGATATGTGCATCTCCTATCGGGATTTGTCGGCATAGTCGGGTGGTCTTGCTGGTCTTGTTTTACCATTGTCGAAATGTCTTGTAACCGGGATTCCAAGACGGGTCGGGTCTTTCTGGGAGAAGGAATATCCTTCGTTGATCGTGAGAGCTTGTGATGGGCTAAGTTGGGACACCCCTGCAGGGTATAAACTTTCGAAAGCCGTGCTTGGTTTTTGATGATTTCTAGATTTTTGCAATAAGTATGTGAGTTCTTTATGACTAATGTTGAGTCCATGGATTATATGCACTCTCACCTTTCCACCATTGCTAGCCTCTTTGGTACCATGCATTGCCCTTTCTCACATTGAGAGTTGGTGCAAACTTCACCGGTGCATCCAAAACCCGTGATACAATACGCTCTTTCACACATAAACCTCCTTATATCTTCCTCAATACAGCCACCATACCTACCTATTATGGCATTTCCATAGCCATTCCAAGATATATTGCCATGCAACTTTCCACCATTACGTTTATCATGGCACGTTCATCATTGTCATATTGCTTTGCATGATCATGTAGTTGACATAGTATTTGTGGCAAAGCCACCATTCATAATTCTTTCATACATGTCACTCTTGGTTCATTGCATATCCCGGTACACCGCTGGAGGCATTCATATAGAGTCATACTTTGTTCTAGTATCGATTTGTAATCATTGAGTTGTAAATAAATAGAAGTGTGGTGATCATCATTAATAGAGCATTGTCCCAAAAAAAGGCCAAATAAAAAAAGAACGCCCCCCCCCCCAAAAAGGGACAATGCTACTATCCTTTTTCCACACTTGTGCTTCAAAGTAGCACCATGATCTTCATGATAGAGAGTCTCTTGTTTTGTCATTTTCATATACTAGTGGGAATTTTTCATTATAGAACTTGGCTTGTATATTCCAACAATGGGCCTCCTCAAGTGCCATAGGTCTTCGTGAGCAAGCAAGTTGGATGCACACCCACTTAGTTTCTTTTGTTGAGCTTTCATATATTTATAGCTCTAGTGCATCCGTTGCATGGCAATCCCTACTCCTTGCATTAACATCAATCAATGGGCATCTCCACAGCTCATTGATTAGCCTCGTTGATGTGAGACTTTCTCCTTTTTTGTCTTCTCCACATAACCCCCATCATTATATTCTATTCCACCCATAGTGCTATATCCATGGCTCACGCTCATGTATTGCGTGAAAGTTGAAAATTTTTGAGATTACTAAAGTATGAAACAATTGCTTGGCTTGTCATCGGGGTTGTGCATGATGATAGCATTCTTGTGTGAAGAAAATGGAGCATGACTAAACTATATGATTTTGTAGGGTTGAACTTTTCTTTGGCCATGTTATTTTGAGAAGACATAATTGCTTAGTTAGTATGCTTGAAGTATTATTATTTTTATGTCAATATTGAACTTTCATCTTGAATCTTTTCGGATATGAATATTCATACCACAATTAAGAAGAATTACATTGAAATTATGCCAAGTAGCATTCCACATCAAAAATTCTGTTTTTATCATTTACCTACTCAATGACGAGCAGGGATTAAGCTTGGGGATGCTTGATACGTCTCCAAAGTATCTATAATTTTTCATTGTTCCGTGCTATAATATATTCTGGTTTGGACATTATTGGGCTTTATTATACACTTTTATATTATTTTTGGGACTAACCTATGAACCGGAGGCCCAGCACAGAATTGCTGTTTTTTTCCTATTTCAGAGTTTCGCAGAAAAAGTATATCAAACGGAGTCCAAACGGAATGAAAACTTCGGGAACGTGATTTTTGGAATGAACGTGATCCAGAGGACTTGGACCCTACGTCAAGACATCAACCAGGAAGCCACGAGGTAGGGGGGCGGGCCCTCCACCCTCGTGGGCCCCACGTTGCTCCACCGACGTACTTCTTCCTCCTATATATACGTACGTACCCCCAAACTACCAGATACGGAGCCAAAAACCTAATTCCACCACTGCAACCTTCTGTACCCGTGAAATCCCATCTTGGGGCCTGTTCCGGAAATCCGCCGGAGGGGGCATGGATCACACAGGGCTTCTACATCAACACCATAGCCTCTCCGATGATGTGTCAGTAGTTTACCTCAGACCTTCAGGTCCATAGTTATTAGCTAGATGTCTTCTTCTCTCTTTTTGGATCTCAATACAATGTTCTCCCCCTCTCTCGTGGAGATCTATTCGATGTAATCTTCTTTTGCGGTGTGTTTGTTGAGACCGATGAATTGTGGGTTTATGATCAAGTTTATCTATGAACAATATTTGAATCTTCTGAATTCTTTTATGTATGATTGGTTATCTTTGCAAGTCTCTTCGAATTATCAGTTTGGTTTGGCCTACTAGATTGATCTTTCTTGCAATGGGAGAAGTGCTTAGCTTTGGGCTCAATCTTGCGGTGTCCTTTCCTAGTGACAGTAGGGGCAGCAAGGCACATATTGTATTGTTGCCATCGAGGATAACAAGATGGGGTTTATATCATATTGCATGAATTTATCCCTCAACATCATGTCATCTTGCTTAAATTGCTACTCTGTTCTTATGAACTTAATACTCTAGATGCATGCTGGATAGCGGTCAATCTGTGGAGTAATATTAGTAGATGCAGGCAGGAGTCGGTCTACTTGTCTCGGACGTGATGCCTATATACATGATCATACCTAGATATTCTCATAACTATGCTCAATTCTGTCAATTGCTCAACAGTAATTTGTTCACCCACCGTAAATACTTATGCTCTTGAGAGAAGCCACTAGCGAAACCTATGGCCCCCGGGTCTATTTTCCATCATATTAATCTCCCATCAACAAGTTATTTCCGTTGCCTTTTTATTTTGCTTCTATTTTACTTTGCATCTTTATCATAAAATTACCCAAAATATTATCTTATCATATCTATCAGATCTCACTCTCGTAAGTGACCGTGAAGGGATTGACAACCCCTTATCGCGTTGGTTGCGAGGATTTGTTTGTTTGTGTGGGTGCGAGGGACTTGTGCGTGGCCTCCTACTGGATTGATACCTTGGTTCTCAAAAACTGAGGGAAATACTTACGCTGCTTTACTGCATCACCCTTTCCTCTTCAAGGGAAAACCAACGCAGTGCTCAAGAGGTAGCACTCTGCTCCTCCCCATCTCTCTCTCCGGTCCCGTTGTCCGGATGTCCGTCGATCCGCGCAACCCCGAGGCCGTCCGCCATGGCCGACCAGGGGAGCGAGTTCAAGCTGGTGCCTTGCCTCTTCCGCACTGCATCCACACATGACTCATTCCGCAGTTCTCCGCATGAACACGCGCACCCTAGCATGTTTCCGCACGCCCGCTCCTGTAGCGCTTGCCTTGCCATGCAATGCTGCCATGGTCCCAAGCTCCTGCTCCCACACATGCCGTTGGCTTCAGCGCTTTGCTGCACCTTCGCTGCACACCTCCACGCACACACATCTACACCCGCACAAGGCCGCGGTCGATTGCGAGCCCGTAGCCCTGCTTGGCCTTGCCGCTGCCGTGTCCGAGGCGACCTCGAGCTCGTCCTCGAGTCTTCCCGCGCACCCGAGCCTTCTGCACGATCTCACCTCACAGCGCACCAACGCCCAGGTTCAGCATGCCCGCCGGTGCTCTACAGCCTCTGTAGTCGCTGTCTTGATCGAGTTCGCCGCGGGCAAAGATTCCTGTGCGTTCAAGGAATGTCAAGGCTTGGCCGTGGAATCCATTCAAAGGGAGCCGTGCTCCTTCTCTAGCAAGATCATAGCACTAGCCTAGCTGGTTAGCCACACGTGCTCGCATCCGCTAGGTACTGGGTTCGAGTCCCAGGCGCCCCAATTTTTTCTCTGTTTTCCCTTAACTGTTGCACACACACTCAGCACTCACTCGGGCCAAGTCCTCCTGGGCCGTTGTAGGTTGCTGCAATCCGTCCCGTGCATATTTTTTTCCCAGTCTGTGTATTTTAGCATTTTCCAGCCTGGGCCAATTTTTGCTCTGTTTTCCCTTTATTGTTGCACACACACTCAGCGCTCACTCGGGCCAAGTCCTCCTGGGCCGCTGCAATCCGGCCCGTGCATATTTTTTTCCCAGTATGTGTATTTTAGCATTTTCCAGTGCATGCATATTTACAGGAAATGCCACTGTTTTGTATTGTTAATAACTAAATATGCATGCATCCAAATTAGACAAACTATATATGTAAAATGCTTAGAATTTTATCTAGTTTCAAAATATGCAACTTTCTTCCTTGTTAAAATGTTAAAAATGTTGTTTGATTAATTTGCTCATATGCCATGCTAAATATTTTTATTTCATAACTAATTAACCGTAGCTCCATTTTAAATAAATTATATATGTAAATGGGGTAGATAAAATGCATAGTTTAACATGGTGACATTACTTTGGATGTTTGACAACTCTAAAATTGTGTATAGGGCAGAACAGTACAAATTCGAAATATGCATATGGGGATTTTCCGGAATTGTTGTTTGTTGTTCCCGTCTCATTTAAACTTGCCTAATTAGTTTGTTTACTTATGATTCATACCTTGCCATGTTTAATAACATTTAATATTGTTGAGTACTTAACGGAGAGAGAACTAAATAATTCGAATGTGGTGTTTCGTCAATATGCAACTCGTTGCATATTGAGATCCACTTAACTTGTAGTATTTTTTGTTGCACTTTGCCATCCCATGCCTCATTAAACAGGACATGCATCATCCTTGGTTGTGCATCATGCCATGTTTATGCTTGTGTGTTTACCATGTTGCTTGCTTCTTTCCGGTTTGCTTCTCTTGTTAGCTTCGGTTTCGTTCCAGAGTTGTGAGGATTCGTTCGACTCCGCCCGTTTGTCTTCTTCATGGACCCGTTCTTCTTCCTTGCGGGATCTCAGGCAAGATGACCATTACCCTCGATACCGCTTCTATCTTTGTGTGCTAGTTGTTCACTCTATCGCTATGTTGCGCTACCTACCACCTGTTTATCATTCCTCCCATATTGCCATGTCAAGCCTCTAACCCACCTTTCCTAGCAAACCGTTGTTTGGCTAAGTTACCTCTTTTGCTCAGCCCCTCTTATAGCGTTGTTAGTTGCAGGTGAAGATGAACTTTGTTCCATGTTGGAACAAGGATATTTTGGGATATCACAGTATCTCTTATTTAATTAATGCATCTATATACTTGGTAAAGGGTGGAAGGCTCGGCCTTATGCCTGGTGTTTTTTTCCACTCTTGCCGCCCTAGTTCCGTAATACCGGTGTTATGTTCCTTGATTTTGTGTTCCTTACGCGGTTGGGGTTATGGGACCCCCTTGACAGTTCCCTTTGAATAAAACTCCTCCAGCAAGGCCCAACCTTGGTTTTACATTTGCCCCACCTAAGCCTTTCCCCTTGGGTTTCCGGAGCCCGAGGGTCATATTTATTTACCACCCCTGGGCCAGTGCTCCTCTGAGTGTTGGTCCAAACTAGAGCACCGTGCGGGACCGTCCCTTGGCAACTTGGGTTATGTTGGTACTCGCACGCTTAGCTTATCCGGTGTGCCCTGAGAACGAGATATGTGCATCTCCTATCGGGATTTGTCGGCACAGTCGGGTGGTCTTGCTGGTCTTGTTTTACCATTGTCGAAATGTCTTGTAACCGGGATTCCGAGACTGATCGGGTCTTTCCGGGAGAAGGAATATCCTTCGTTGATCGTGAGAGCTTGTGATGGGCTAAGTTGGGACACCCCTGCAGGGTATAAACTTTCGAAAGCCGCGCCCACGGTTATGTGGCAGATGGGAATTTGTTAATGTCCGGTTCTAGAGAACTTGACACTTGACTTAACTAAAATACATCAACCGCGTGTGTAGCCGTGATGGTCTCTTTTCGGCGGAGTCCGGGAAGTGAACACGGTTCTTGTGTTATGGTTGTGCGTAAGTAGTTTGAGGATCACTTCTTGGTCACTTCTAGCTTCACGACCGTTGCGTTGCTTCTCTTCTCGCTCTTATTTGCGTATGTTAGCCACCATATTTGCTTACTGCTTGCTGCAGCTCCACCTCATTACCCCGTCCTACCCATAAGCTTAAATAGTCTTGATCTCCCGGGTTTTGAGATTGCTGAGTCCTCGTGACTCACAGATTCTACCAAAACACTTGCAAGTGCCGGTGATACCAGTACAGGTGATGCTACCGAACTCAAGTGAGAGTTCGACGAGGACCTTGGTCGTTACTATGTTTCTTTTCCGGATGTTAGTAGTGGAGCCCAGTTGGGACGATCGGGGATCTAGCAGTTGGGTTATCTTCTTTTCTTTTGGCTTTGACAGTAGTCGGTCTATGTGTGTACTCTGATTGATGTATGACTTATTTAAGTATTGTGTGAAGTGGCAATTGTAAGCCAACTCTCTTTATCCCATTCTTGTTCATTACATGGGATTGTGTGCAGATGACCCTTCTTGCGAAAAAACCTACAATGCAGTTATGTCTCTAAGTCGTGCCTCGACACGTGGGAGATATAGCCGCATCGTGGGCGTTACAAAGAAGCAGAGAAAGTAGCTCGTCGATCTGCCTTGTATCAGTTCGTCGACGACATTCTGTACAGAAAAAGACCAAACAATGTGAAATTGAAGTGCATTTCCCAGGAGGAAGGACTGGTGCTATTGGCAGAGATACACGGAGGAATATGTGGCTCCCACATAGGGTCGAGGGCCCTTGCCGGCAAGGCATTCCGGCAAGGTTTCTTCTGGCCCACAGCCCTCCAGGATGCAGCGGCGCTAGTAACCAAGTGTGAAGCGTGCCAGTTCCATTCAAAGAAGCTTCATCAACCAGCTCAAGCTCTCCAAACAATCCCTCTTTCCTGGGCATTCCCGGTTTGGGGGCTTGACATACTGGGCCCCTTTCCTCGTGCTGTCGGGGGCTTTCAGTACTTGTATGTTGCAATCGACAAGTTCACAAAGTGGCTGGAGGTGGAGGCAGTGAGAAAGGTGACAGCACAATCAGTCGTCAAATTCTTCAAGGGGCTAGTCTGGCGTTTTGGTGTGCCAAATAGAGTCATCACCGACAACGGCACACAGTTCACGAGCCACGCCTTCATGCAGTACATCTAGGACCTCGGTAGCAAGGTCTGTTTTGCTTCTGTTGCACATCCATGGAGCAACGGCCAGGCTGAGAGGGCAAATGCTGAAGTGTTGCGAGGCCTCTGGACGAGGACTTTTGACAGGCTACACAGGTGCGGACAGCGCTGGACTGATGAATTGCCGACGGTTCTTTGGTCAATCAGAATGACACCAAATCGAGCCACCGGGTAGACACCCTTCTCCCTCGTTTACGAGGCAGAAGCAGTTCTCCCCATGGAACTCGCATACGGGTCACCTCGAGTACTCGCTTATGATGAGCTTGAGCAAGAGCAGTTGCGGCAAGATGACGCAACGCTCCTTGAGGAAGATCGTCTTCGGGCGGCTGTGCGAGCAGCATGCTACCAGCAAGCCTTGCGCTGCTATCATAGCCGCAAGGTTCATGCCCGAAGCTTTGAGGAAGGCGACCTTGTTCTTCGGCACGTTCAGTCGGCCAAGAATTCCAACAAGTACGCCAAAGTGGGAAGGCCCTTATCAGGTAATACGAGTCACCAAGCCTGGCGCAGTCCGCCTGGAGACCGAAGATGGTATTCCAGTGAGCAACACCTGGAACATCGAACATCTTCGCAAGTTTTACCCATACGGCACGGTTGCCGGGCTCCCCGGCAAACCACCTTTTGTACAAGCCTTGCCAGCAAGGCATGTAATCCTTTGTACAAATCCAGGCGCAGATCCTGAGCATAAATAAATGAAGCGCTTGCACCCTAAGTTTTAGCATGCATGCTAGGTTGAGTCTCTCTCTGTGTTAGGGTTGATAGTGTTTGGCGGCGACTAACCCTTAGCATAGGGGTCGAGTATGCATCTCTCTTTTCCTTTCCGTCCTTTTTTGGTTCGTAGGATGTGTGGACATTTCTGCTGAGCTATCTTGGAAGAAAAGAGAACAGGCCGACGCCCGGACCCCGAAAAGCCAAGGTTTCCGGGGGCTGCAGGTCTGAGAATCCAATCATGGCAAGCCAAGGTTGCCGGGGGCTGAGGCATCAGATAAGTCTTTCTCCCCCACTCTGTGCCTCCGTAAGAAACTTGAACGTACGAGACTTCGCTCTCTCTCATACCATCTTGCTCCCTCTGTCCTGTGTCTGAAAACCTTACTTTGGGCCAGAACTTGGTTGTAGTGCGATGGGAAGGGGACGAGCGACGGGCCCAATCCTACTTGGCCCCTACCTCTGCCAAGGGCGTGAGGGTAGATGAGCTATAGGGCAGGAGGACAGCAAGGCCTGTTGCCGGGGTACAGTGTTTATCTTAAGATAACGAGGACTCGCTCCTTGGTGTGGCCCTCGCCCATGCGCAAACAAAACCCGACAAACACCCTTCTCCTCATTAATACGTTGCTAACAAGTACAATTCATACGGAATGCATACATGAGCAAGGGGGTTACAAGGTCTAAATTCTACTAAGGCCCATAGGCTTACGGACTGAAAAAAGATAAGTGCCCCTTGATCCCCGTTCTTGCCCTTTTCCTCCTAGGTGCGGCAGGTGAAGGCAAAAAAGGGGCGATGGGGAATGCGCCGATGGAGAGCTTGACGAGCTAGGCCCTCGGCAGGGCGCGTGGCCAAGGGAGGAGTGACGCGGTCAGTCGGAGTCGGCGTGCCCCCACTCGACACCCTCGTCGTTGCTGTCACTGTCTTCCTTGTCACTCCCGCTTGAGGAAGAGTCTTCGTCATCAGAGGAGCTCTCCACGCAGCACTTTAGGCGAGTTCCAAAGTCTCCAAAGACCTTGACGGAGAGCAGGCCGTTCTCTATTAATTTGAAATAGAGAACGAGCCCCGCCGTTAGGCTGTGAATACGAGCGAAGGTCTTCCATCCGCGACGAAGATACATGACGCGATGGGCGGGAAAGTCGACATCAACCCACATGCCGCCATTCCCGCAGCCCCTCATATGCAACCTCAGAGTCTGTGGCGGGTCGAGCTCCATGTCCCAAGCAAATGGAGTAGGGAGACGAAGACGGCGGTGTGCTGGCCGATGCAGCCTGATGAAGAACTCGTAGGGCTGGTCCCCGATATGGCCCTCCATTGGGGAGGGACCGCCGGTGGAGGTGAGGCCGATGCGCCGCCCCGTCCTCCTCTTCCCCGAGCGCCACGGTGACCTCGGCCTCGCCCCCTCCCCCTCCCCCTCGTGGCCGGCTCCACCGCCACAAGCTCTTGGGAAGGAGGGGCGCACTGTCGAGCGGAGACCCTCGTTGCCACCGTCGAAGCACCGACGCGCCCTCTCGCCATGGCAGAAGAGAGAAAGAAGCCAAGGTGGAAGGAGGCGGATGATGAAAGATTGAGGGGTGCCATCCCCCTCCCCTTCTTATAAAGTGGCGGGGTCGGGGCTCGGCCGCCCCGCTCAACCAATCCGGCCATCAAGGGCGCATGGAATCGAGACCGAGCCGCTACTCCAATCAGCGGCAGCCCGGTTTCCCGCCTCGTCATTCAAGGCCTGCACCCACCGCCTACCATCTTCAAGGCATGGGGGACACGTGGCGAGTGAACAGAAATCGAGGGGACAAGTGAGGCGACCGTTCTCCACCCCGTAACCGCGGGGCACGGGCGCCTCGAAGGCCACGACCCGAATCCCCTCAGTAAATGGGCCGCGCCCCTGCGTCTTCCTCTTTTTATGGGGAAGGCGCGAGCTGCCTCTTTACCATGATGTGACGCATGAAGGCAGGAACCACCCCACGCGTGACCCCCACGTCACGCACGACCCTCCACGTCGCGCATTCAACACGGGTCATGGGTAAGCGCAACAAGCAAAGGAATTACTACGATGAAACTACGCCCCGCCTGCCCGCACACTGTTCTGGGCCTGGCCCAACAACGCGTTGCGCGGGGCACGGGCGCCTCGAAGGCCACGACCCGAATCCGCTCAGTAAATGGGCCGCGCCCCTACGTCTTCCTCTTTTTATGGGGAAGGCGCGAGCCGCCTCTTTACCATGATGTGACGCATGAAGGCAGGAATCACCCCACGCGTGACCCCCATGTCACGCACGACCCTCCATGTCGCGCATTCAACACGGGTCATGGGGAAGCGCAACAAGCAAAGGAATTACTGCGGTGAAACTACGCCCCGCCTGCCCGCACACTGTTCTTGGCCTGGTCCAACAACGCATTGCGCTTATGTGTGGCCCAGGCCCGGGGGCTCCTGTCGGTGTACAAAAGTAGGGGCCCTTTTTCTACCCTCTACTTGTGCACGGGCAGTCAGAGCCGAGCCCGTGGCCACACTAAGTAAGACAGAGGAAGGCACGAGACGGGCAAAGCAACGCCAAGACCAGAAACAAAAACAACAAGAGGGCGAGGTGGACTGCCCCGGCGAGACCCTTGCCGGGCCGGGCTGCGCAGCCCCGGCAAGAGTCTTGCTGGGGCAACTTGCCCAACGCCAGCAGGGCGCGCCACCCTTGAGCCCAAGGGTTCGAACACCGTCAATCACATTGGAACCAAGGCTCGGGAGGCACCTCCATGGTGGCATGCAGATCTTTGTCAAGATCATAAACACACAAGATCCGATGAGGACCAGAAGACGACGATCCTCACCGAGATTCTTGCCGAGGAGATCCATGAGACCCCCGGCAAGATCCTTGCCAGGGACAACCGTGACGCCACGTCAAGACCACTTGCCGGGGCCCCAGCAAGACCCTTGCCGAGGAAACCCGCGGGGCCGTAGCCAGACCCACATCTGCCAAGACTCCACCGCCGTTCCCATACAGCTGCCAGCCCAACCAGCTGGGCAGGGACCTGCGTGGCAACATGCGGCTTCCAGGCCAACTCAGAAATCACCTGCGTGGTGGCATGCAGATCTTCATGAAGACCCTACCACCACGCTATCTCAGCAGCCAGCCGGCCTACGTGGCGCTGCATGCCTCATTGGCCTGGACGCATGTCAAAGCAAGACGGAGCGGCGACGGACGGGACATGCCTCGTTGCCGTCCCCAATAAAGCAACATGACACCTAAGAGCGCAATTAATGCGTCTTGTCCCGTAATGATAGGCGATAAGCTTGTACACTGTATACCTTTCCACCTCCTGCGTGCCACTGTGGCGACCCCTTTTGACTATAAAAGGAGGCCCTAGACGTACAAGAGAGGATTGGATCTTTTGGACTACGCACGCACCGTAGCTAGTTCGAGAGCTCAAGAACACTCCAATATACACCAAAGCAGGACTAGGGTTTTACGCATCTTCGCGGCCCAAACCTGGGTAAACAACCTGTGTGCTGGCTCCTAGACATGCTCTTTGCACAACCCCGTGCCCGCCAACTGTAGAAGGGATCCCAGTGATTCCATAGGTGTCGTTTCCACCGACAAAAAATTACAGATGCGTTGGAGACATATCAACATCCCCAAGCTTAATTCCTGCTGGTCCTGGAGTAGGTAAATGATAAAAACAGAATTTTTTATGTGGAATGCTGCCTAACATATTCATCACATATTCTTTTCTTTATGGCATGGAGATTTGGACTTTTATATGGTTCAAAGCAATAGTCTAGTTTTGACATGACGACTTTAATACTCAAGCATATCAACAAGCAACCATGTCTTTCAAAATATCAACGCTAAAGCAAGTTATCCCTAGCCCATTATGCTCAATCATTGATCCATTCATGAAACACACTCGCATATTAGCTACACCCAATGCTCAAGTACGATCATAGTGTCCCTTAGTTGGTGCTTTATAAGAGAAGATGCAGACTCAAAAAAAAATTGCATAAAGTAAAGAGAAAGGCCCTTCGCGGGGGGAAGTAGGGATTTTCAGAGGTGCTAGAGCTCAAAGCGAAAAAGATAGAGATAAAAACATTTTGGGAGGCATTCTTTTCCTCTCAACGAAAACGATCAAGTAGTTCCCAATACTTTCCATGCTAGATACACCATAGGCAGTTCCCAAACAGAAAATAAAGTTTATTCCTTTTTCCACCATACTTTGACATTCCATGGCTAACTGTATCCACGGTTGCCTTCCATACCAACGCTTTCCAAGGAATTTATTATTTGACAACATCAAGTAAATTCATTTTTCATTTCGGGACTGGGCATCCCTAATACCTTTTTCGTACTCTCATGCAATGACAAGTGAATAAACACTCATCTTGAGAATAACACATCTGGCATGGAAATATATTAGCCACCCCTACTGTTTCATGAGCGGTACGAGCACACAAAAGAGAAATTTATTTTGAAAATTAGAGATGGCACACAAAAATTTGCTTAGAACGGCAAAAGAATACCGCATATAGGTAGGTATAGTGGCCTAATGTGGCAAAACTGGTTTAAAGCATTTTGGATGCACAAGTAGTGATCATACTTGGTGCAAATGAAGGCTAGCATAAGGACTGAGAAGCATCCAACCAAGAAATGAAAAATCTCATAAGCGAGCATTAAGCATAACTAACACTGAATAATGCACCACAAGTAGGATGTAATTTGATTGCATAACTATTGACTTTCGTGCTTGCATAGGGAATCACAAACCTTAACACCAATATTCTTACTAAAGCATAATTACTCAGCATGACTCACATATCATATCATCATGTCTCAACACTATTACAAAGAACCAAGTTTATTTTGTCCAATGATCTTCATGGAAGTTTTTATTATATCCTCCTTGGATATCTATCACTTTGGAACTAATTTCATATGTTGCCTTTTTTTAATAAGCTCAAACCAATATAAGTGAAGATCATGAGCATACAAATTTTCTTCTCTCAAAATAATTTAAGTGAAGCAAGAGAGAATTTCTTAAATTTTTTACTAACTCTCAAATAAATCTAACTGAAGCATGAGAGCATTTCTTCAAAAGTAATAAAGTAGGCCGTGCTAAAAAAGATATAAGTGAGGCACTAGAGCAATTCCATAGCTCATAAAGATTTAAGTGAAGCATGGAGAGCAATTCTAACAAGTCATAGCATAATTTTAGCTATCTCAAATAGGTGTGTCCAACAATGATTCATGACTTAAAATAAAAATCAAAACAATCAAAGACTCATATCATACAAGACACTCCAAGCAAAACTCATGATATGTGACGAATAAAAATTGTCACATCCCTAGTTCTAGTACGCTCTGAGCTAGCTAGTCATGTGTTGCATCATGTTTAAATTCTTTTGAAGTTGAAATGGGGATTGGTCAAACCCTAGCACCAGATCAAATCAAATAGGTTCAACATAAAATCATTTTCAAGGAACCCAAAATGCTCTTTGAAAATGTTCACGATTTCTTATAATGGTGAAAACCTCTGCCAAAAATGATGAACATATTTCTAGGACATTCTGGATTTTTGAATTAACTCATATTGTATTTGAATTGGGGCATTTAAATACTATAAATATTTTTAAATGCTCCAACAATTCTGGAATTAGTTGAGGGCCTCTGGAATAATTCATTTAGTGCCCATAACTATTTTCAGAATTTTTAAAAGTGATTTGGTTTGAAAACCAGATACAAAATAATTGCAGAAAAATAGAAAACTTAAAGAAAAGGGAGGAAGAGAGTTACCTGGGCCACTTACCTGGCGCGGCCAGCTGGACGGCCCAGCCCACTGGCTGGAGCGGTTGTCTTCAACCTCTGCCAGTAGGCAGAGGCGTGTCGACGCCTGCGCGCCCGAGGCCTCCACCTCCTCTCTGCCTGCTCGCCCAGATGTCTCTGGACGACGCCACACACTCCCCCGGGGCCCCTCTCTCTCCCTCTCTCTCGCGTCCATCCCCTCCTCTCCCTCGCTCTCTCCCGCGACGGTCGACGTGGCCATGGAAGCGCCGCCGTGAACCACCGCGCTCCCCGAGCCCCTCTCGCCTTCCCGTGTTGCGTGAAAGCTCTGCCACCGTCGCCTACGCCTCCTGGACGACCCGCAGGAGGCCGGACGCACTGCACCACGACCATGGCGTCGTCTTCAACCTCTCGGCCGTCGAGATCGCCAACGGCCGCACGCCGTCACCAACCCTTCCCCGAGCCTGCTGAGACGCGTACTGCAACTGCCGTGAGCTCCTCCCCCGAAACCCCCTCTTCTCTGTCTCGTTTGCATGCCGTAGCGCCATTCCCCACCGTCACCGAAGCTCGCCACCATTCCGCTTCGTCGCCACCGTTGCTAGAGCGAACGTAGCTTGAAGCCGAGCACACCACCATTCTCAGCGGGTCCTCACGTGCCCGTAGCACCCCTCTCTAGCCCCTGCCGTGCAGTATAACGCCGACCCCGAGCACACCCGCACGCCGGCAACCGCCGCGAGCTCTTTTCCGGCGAGCTCCGGCCACCCCAGCTACTCCCACTTGCTCCATTGGATGCGCGCGTTCGCCAACTCCGCGTAGATACCCTCCGCCTTGCTTTTGGTTGCCGGAGGAGCGATCCCGAGCACCTCCGCCGTCCCTGGCGTCGCCGGCGACGAGCCATGGACCAAGTCCGGCTAGGTTGACTCGTTTGACCTAGGGTTTGACCCCCCCAGGGTCACTGACGTGTGGGCCATGCCCCTGTTTAGTTTAGGTGTTAACTTAGTTAGCGCTAATTAACTAAGTTAATTGGTTGACTCACTAACATGTGGGCCCAGGCCCTAATTAACCAAGATTAGTGCTAACGTAACACTAACTAACTCTGTTAGTTAGTTGTTACACTGACATGTGGGTCCTAGCCGTCAGGTTTGACCTGGGCTAGCGCCTTTGACCTGCTGACGTCACCACGACGTTAGGCTGACGCAGTTTACCTTTTTCTGGATTTATTCTTATATAGGAAATTCCAGAAAATGCTACAAACTTCAAAAATTCATAGAAATTAATCTGTAACTCCAAATGCAAAGTTTTATATATGAAATTTGATCAGAAAAATCCAATCTATCCATCTGTAATGGTTTTATGCATGTCAGAACAAACTAACCTTGCTGTTCAAGTGAAACAATTTAATGCACCTTTATGACTTCGTAAAATGGGTTTGCATTTGAATCTTTGGTTCAAATGGACTCATTTCAATCTGTTCTAGCTTGCATCAACCCAAAACACACTCATTATGCCATGTCATATCACGCATCATATTGTTGCATTGCATTGATTGTATTTCCTTCTCTTTTTGTCGGTATCCGTCCCCTCTTTGTAGACGATGTTCCGATGACGTGATCGATGACACCGATGAAGAACTATACTATCTTCAGAAGTGCCAGGCAAGCAAAAACCCCTTGTTCATTCTGATACAATCCCACTCTCTCGCTCCTGCTCTCTTTTACTTCATTAGGACAACAACAATTCAACTGTTACATGCTGCGGTAGTTGAACCCCTTTTCCTCTGCATGACCTGTCAGTGCCATAGTAGATAGATGAAACCCACTAGCATGAGTAGGAGTTGTTTGAGCCCTGATGTGCCTAATCATTCATGCTTGTTTGTCATGCCTGCTACTTCTTAGAGTTGGATCAGGTTTGATTCATCAGGGATGAATTGGAGGCGTGTGAACATGTACTACTGTTGAGAGCTAAGTGTGTGAACACGATTTGGTAAAGGTATCGATGAGAGGCCATGTAGGAGTACATGGTGGGTTGTTTCATTGAAGCCGTCCTTAGGAACTGAGTTCTGTGTTTGTGATCCATGAACAGCTACTACCATGCATTGGGTCCGAAACCAATGGACCCTCTCGGCTTCTTAACCACCCTTGTCCTCTGTCCAGGAGTTTCAAGTAGTTTCTGGTGTTTGTAGTATGCTGGAGGCCGTGCGCAGCGCTGACCGGAGGGGTGGGCTGTGATGCGGTAGGCACATGGCATGGTGTACCGGGCGCCCGTTTGGTGTCTCGGGAACCCTGCACACATTGTTCGGGGCCGTATGTGGAAAGCTCGGCCGGACTCCCTGCGGATGGAACCTGAATAGGCGATAAACCTGGACTAGAGACTTGAGTGTTTAGGTTGCACGTGGCCGACACCCACGTTGGGATTCCGCTTGAAGGTTGCCGAGTACATGTCGTGTAAATGGCGGTTAGTGGTGAGAGCATGTGTGAAGAAGTACACCCCTGCAGGGTTAACATCATCTATTCGAATAGCCGTGTCCGCGGTAAAGGACTTCTGGGTGGCCTGTATTGTTCATAGACAAGTGAAAGTGGATACTCTAAAACGCGCAAGATAAGCGTGAGTGTTATGGATGGCGTTCTCGTAGGGAGACGGGAGCGGATCCATAGTGCTGTATTGAATGGTGAATATGTGGACTCGTGTGCGCCACCTCAAAAGAGTTACTTCCAGTCATAGTTTAGTATAGCCACTGAGTCAAAGCTG
This sequence comes from Triticum aestivum, assembly GCF_018294505.1. Classification (NCBI taxonomy): domain Eukaryota; kingdom Viridiplantae; phylum Streptophyta; class Magnoliopsida; order Poales; family Poaceae; genus Triticum; species Triticum aestivum. The sequence continues at coordinate 233,173,617 of NC_057799.1, forward strand.
GCTTGCTGCAGTCAAACTCCACCACCCCCTTTGTTGATACTGATGCATATTTAGCTAGTTCTGATGTAAGTCTTGCTGGGTACATTTGTACTCACGTTTTCCTATTTTATGTTTTGCAGAGAGACGTCAGTCTCGCTAGTAGTTCCGTGTGGACTTCGACGTTTAGCTTGATACCTCAGCTACGATCTTGTGCCTCGGCAGGATCTGGTAGATAGTCAGGCTTCTCAGCCTTTTTCATTTGTAGATGTCTGTACTCAGACATGTTAAGCTTCCGCATGTGCTTTGACTTGTATGCTCTGAATGTTGGGTCATGAGACCCATGTTTATAATATCTCGCTCCTCGGAGCCTAATGAATAAATACTTTGAGTCATAGAGTTTTGTTGTGATGCCATGTTGTATTTACACATATCGAGCATATTGTGTGTATGATTGAAATGCTTGGTATGTGTGGGATCCGACAACCTAGTTGTTTATCCATGGTAGCCTCTCTTATGGGGAAATGTAGTCTTGTGCTTCGATGAGCCATAGTTGTCCACTACAGCCTGGTTCACCGGAGTCCTGCGAGCCCAGCACTACTGCTCCGGAACACTTGACTAGCCGGCATGTGATTCACTTCGTTCCTGTGTCTGTCCCTTCGGGGAAATGTCACTTGTTGACATCTAGAGTCCTGCCTAGCCTGCTACAGCCCGGTTCACCGGAGTCCTGTTAGCCCAGTGCTACAGCCCTGATTCGCACGCTGCTGACCGACATGCTCGATGTTTATTCATGTATGCCTGTCCCCGTAAGTTAGTGCCACTTTGGGTTCACGACTAGTCATGTCGGCCCGGGTTCTCTGTCATATGGATGCTAGCGACACTATCATATATGTGAGCCAAAAGGCGCAAACGGTCCCGGGCCATGGTAAGGCAACACCCGTGGGAATACCGTGCGTGAGGCCGCAAAGTGATATGAGGTGTTACCGGCTAGATCGATGTGACTTGGAATCGGGGTCCTGACAAAAATATAGCTCCAAGTAAAATAACGGTTGTCGTTAGAAGAAAGAGGAGATGCCACTCGAGCATCCCCAAGCTTAGTTGCTAGATACTTCTTGAATATTATCTTGGGTTGCCATGGGCATCCTCAAGCTTAGCCTTTTGCTAATCCTTATTCCTTCATCCATCGTAAAATCACCCAAAACTTGAAAACTTCAATCACACAAAACTTAACAAAACCTTCGAGAGATCCGTTAGTATAAGAAAGCAAATCACTACTATAAGTACTGTTGCAAATCCATTCATATTTTATTTTTGCATTATATCTACTGTATTCTATAGGCGTTCTGGGAACGGGGGTCCCCAGACTTGCCTGCGTGCGGCCCACGGCGTGGCTCCTCCAGCGGCCTGGTACGACCCATCTTCACCAGCAAACACTCAAGACCCTCGCGAGGGGCCGAGCCCCGCGTGGCAGACGACACAAGAGCTCCTCAGGGGCGGCCTCACTCGGCTGGCTCATGAGGAGCGGAGAGATCAAGGCGGGGGTGTCAGTGCATCTAGTGCCACCCCTAGTTGGTTTTGGAGTATTGACGACAAACCTGGTTGAGGGAGTAATGTGTTTGTGAGAATTGCAGGATAACATAGGTAGTAGTCCCTCATTGATTCGGTTTACCTACCGGAGATGACCCCTAAATATATGTGAAGACATTGAAGACAATGGTGGTATGTGAAGATATACACAACGAAGATTATGACTCGAGAGGACATTCACGTGAAGACTATGGAGTGCAAAGACATGGCTGTTTCGTAGTTTCGTTTTCTTCTTTGTTGAGTCATAGGAACCACTGTACTGTTAAGTGGGGTCCAAGTGAACAAAGTCAGAGTGAATGAAGTGATGCTCAACAAAATCCTAAGTCTTCGAGCGAAGACTATGAGAGCAAATCTTATCCAGAGCTGGATGAGTCAGCTTTACTTGTAGCCCAAGGTAAGTTGCCGCCTGCGTTTGAAATCTGACTGTTGGAACACGTGTCAGTTCTTTAGTGATCCAGGGTCATTTCGGACAAGTCAGGTCGGGTGCCTAGTGTCTATAAATAGCCCACCGCCTACACCATAAATTGGTGGCTGCTCAGAGTTAGTGCACGGCTTTTGTCGTTTGAGAGCAACCCACCTCCGAAGCTTTGAGAGAAAGATCCTTGCGAGGACAAAGCCCAAAACACCCAGAGCCAAAGAGTGCTAGGCATCACTGAAGTCTTTCTGTCTGCGTGACCTGAAGACTTGTTACACTTGAGGACTGTGAATCCTCCAGCCGGTTAGGCGTCGCATTCTGAGCATCCAAGAGTCATTGTGGATTGTCGGTGAACGAAGTCTGTGAAGGTTTGGAAGTCTGCCTTGAAGACTTACCAGAGTGACTGGGCGAGGACTAAGTGTCCTTAGCTCAAGGGGAATAAGGTGAAGACGCACTCTTCTAAGTTGAATCTCAGCCTCCCTAACTAGACGTATAGTTGTCACTGCAACTGGAACTGGTCCAACAAATCCTTTGTCTTCACCAAGCAACTGGTTCTATCTCTTCCTTCACTTATTCACAGTTTGTCTTCGTGAAGTCTTTTGCTTGCTTGTCTTATCTGTTTGACTTCACTGTGTGACGACTATTGTTGTTTGGCTTCATACTATCTTCCATCTTGATCCATACTACCTAGCTGCTAATAGTCTTCATGCTTTAGCTTCATTACTTGCTTGACTATGGCTTGTCTAGTGTAGTCTACCTTCCGCTGCATGTCAATAGGTTCGTTTCTATTGTTTGTCTTCGAAACTCCCATGTTTTGAAGACTTCCATAAAAAACGCGTACTCGCCCCCTCTAGTCAATAACTAGCACTTCCAATTGGTATCAGAGCAAGGTACTCCCTTGTTCTGTGTGATTCGGTTTAACCACCTGGAGTTTTAGCTATGTCGACTGCAGGGATAATCAAAGTCTCCGCTGCGTGCCCTGTCTTCGATGGCACTGATTACCCCTACTGGAAGAATAAGATGCGCATGCATCTTGAAGCCATTGATGTCGATCTATGGTATGTCGTCATGAACGGCGTTCCTAAGACTAGTGAAGGTGTCACCCGTGCCGGTGTCAAGAAGTTCATTCAACTAGATTCTACTGCCAAGAACATCATCTGTGGTCATCTGACCAAAGGACAGTATGGCCGTGTGAGTGCTCTGGAAACATCGAAGCTAGTCTGGGACTGGCTCTCCAAGGTCAACGAAGGCGTCTCAACCCAGAGAGATCAACGGACCAGTGTCCTTCGCAACCTCTTCAACCGCTTCAAGAGAAATGACAATGAGAATGTCTAGCTCACATTTGATCGCTTCACTGATATCACAAATGAGCTTCATGCTCTCGGCACCACTGAGATAACCAAGCATGCAATCGTCAAGACACTCCTAAGATCACTTTTTAGCTCGGTTGACACCCTAGCCCTGATGATTCAAGAACGCCCTGACATCAACACACTCGATCCGTCTGACATACTTGAGAGGCTCAACACACATGAGTTTCGGCTATCTGAGAAAAGAGACATCTATGGTCCCAACTATGGCCGAACTCGCGCTTTGAAGGCGAAGGCTGTTTCCTCATCTAAAGAAGAGTCTGACTGCAGTTCTAGGGATCCTGAAGACATTGGAAAGGAGCTTGCTATGCTTGTGAAGAAGTTCCATAAATTCACCAAGAAGAAAGGCTTTAGAAGCTTCCACTCATGACCACAAGAAGAGAACATGCCACAATTGCAAAAACCAGGTCACTACATCTCTGAGTGTCCTCAGTGGGACAATGAGAACAAGAAGAAGAAGAGCAAGGAATATGATTCTGATGACAAGAAGAAGAAGAAATCCTCAAAGTCTTCTTCCAAGTCTTCCTCCAAGTCTTCATCACATAAGAAGAGCTCATCTACCAAGGCTCGCGCTTTTGTTGGCAAGGAGATGGATTTAGAGGAGTCTGCTTCTGAGGAGGCAGAGGTGGAGTCTGAGGAGGAGTCTGACTCTGGCGTTGCAAGTCTGGCTCTAGCCACAGCCTACGTTGCCAAGTCCATCTTCAACACTGAAGACAATGGCTCTGTCACCAACGCTGATGCTAATGACAAGGATGACTCTGCCCCCACCTACTGCTTCATGGCACGTGGTGCCAAGGTAAACTCACGCGATGCTTACTTTCAAACATCAAGTGAAGATAACTCTGATTGTGAATCCAAACCCAACTACAAAGCACTTGCTAAAATTGCAACTGAACAACAGAAAGCTATGGAACATATTCAAAAACTGTTAGACAAAAGCGATGACCTGTTGGACGCGGAAATGACCCGATCTCAGTCCTTAATTGAAGACATAAAAAATCTTCATGTTAAGTACGAGGAACTTGAAAGTCATCATGAAACGCTCTCAACAACTCATGAAAAGCTTTCCTATGATTATCTTCAAAGGAAGCAAGAACTTGAGAAATTGAGAGCAGTTCATGAAGATCTTCAAAAAGAAAACGAGTCACTTCGCACTCAACAGATCAGTCCCGCTCAGGAAGGATTTGAACCACCATGTCTAAAATGCCTTGAGCGTGATAACGCTACTTCTGTTGCTGAATGTTCTACTGCTGCTACTGTCACAATATCTTCAACTTCTGATGTGGTAACTAACCGCTCTGCTGAGGATGCCACTACTATTGCTGATGAAAATGCTAGGTTGAAGACATTTCTTGAGACTGGGATGTACAGAAGTCTCAAAGGGCATCAGACACTATGTGATGTCCTCAAAAAGCAGATTCTGAACCGAAACCCTAGAAAAGAGGGTGTTGGGTTTGAGAGGAGAATGAATGTTGATGGTTCTTACTGGAAGCCTGAGAAGTACCCCGAAACCGCATGGGTCGCTGGAAAGGGACCTTCAGTGGACCCATCCACCTTATCTGGCTTCACTTGTGGTAACCTGATTATCATTGATGAATCCTTTGATGCAAACTATAAATTGTTTAAGAATCACAATGGTGAAGTGTTTGCGAGGTATATTAGTACTAACTGCAGGAATGGACCACCCATGAAGAAGATCTGGGTGCCCAAAAGGTGTCTTGAGAATCTTCCTGTGAATGTCACCATGACACCACAAGGGATGAAGACAAACCCCAGACCAAAGGCTTCATATGGTCCAAAGGCTTCATACAGACAGAGGACTCACCTGAGTCACCCTAATGCCAATGTTTTGCAGGGAAATCATACTCAGACTTAAGAATATGAGCGTGTTTCTTCAAACCGATATGTTCATAAAACTAAGAACTTTCCTGCTTATTCATATGAGTATCATTCATCTCTTGGAAGGCTATTTGCTAGGGCTCCAAAGCCAAAGTTCTCAAATGCTGCACTTAGACTCATTGCTTCGAAGCCACCCCTGAAAATGTGGGTGGTTAAGAAAACTTAACTCTCTTTTGCAGGGAAAGGTATCCAGCCTGAAATCAATGGCGTCCTATGCTTATGCTGGGGACCTAAAACATCTCGTGGGGCGCAAGCTAAAATGCCAAAATGGTCTTACCATGTATTTTGTTCTTAAATCGCTAGCCAATCATCCTATCAGTCCTAACCTTGATCTGAGCTTTGATAATCCTCTCGTCCGTCAAATGTTTATGCTTCACAATACTCTTGGTGAACCCTATCCCCTTAACTATACTATAGGGTACGACACCACATGCTTCAGAATGGATTATGGACAGTGGATGCACTAACCACATGACTGGTGATCGAAGTCTTCTGATGGATTCAACACTACGACTATCTGACAAGAGCCACATCACATTTGATGACACTGGTAAAAGCAAGGTATTGGGTCTAGGTAGAGTTGCAATCTCAAAGGATCAACACATGGATAAAGTGATGCTTGTTGAATCCCTTGGTTTCAACTTAATGTATGTCTCAATGCTTTGTGATTTGAACATGATTGTGATATTTGGAAAATATCGGTGCCTTGTCCTAATGGAATCTGACAAGTCTCTAGTCTTTGAAGGGTATCGGAAAGATGATTTGTACATGGTAGATTTCTCAGTAGGACCACAGCTAGCCGTATGTCTTCTAGCAAAAGCTTCGGAGTGCTGGCTCTGGCATCGGAGGCTAGGACATGCGGGCATGAGGAACTTGTACACACTCGCGAAGAAGAAACATGTTGTTGGTATCGAGGGCGTCAAGTTAAAGAAGGATCATCTGTGTGGTGCCTGCGAAGCTTGAAAGATGACGAGGGCCAAGCATCCCTCAAAGACAATCATGACTACATCTCAACCCTTGGAGCTGTTTCATATGGATCTCTTTGGACCTACTCACTACTCTACTCTCACTACCACTGCTTGTCTCTATGGCTTCGTCATAGTTGATGATTACTCGAGATATACATGGGTGCATATAATCCTTTACAAGAATAAAGTGCAGGATGTCTTCAACCGCTTTGCCAATCGTGCCATGATGAACTATGTCGTCAAGATCAAGCACATCAGAAGTGACAACGGCAGAGTTCAAGAACACCGGCCTTGATCTTTACCTTGATACATTAGGCATCACTCATGAGTTCTCTGCTCCATACACACCTCAGCAAAATGGCATCATGGAGCGCAAGAACCGGACACTCATCGAGATGGCACGAACGATGCTTGATGAATACAAGACTCCGAGAAAGTTCTGGCCCGAAGCCATTGATACTGCATGCCATGTCATCAACCGTGTTTATCTTCACAAGCTTCTGAAGAAGACATCCTATGAGCTCCTAACTCGTAAGAAGCCAAATGTAAGCTACTTCAGAGTATTTGGTGCTAGGTGCTGGATCAAGGATCCACATCACACTTCAAAATTTGCACCGAAAGCACATGAAGGTTTTATGCTTGGTTACGGAAAGTTTTCGCACTCCTACAGAGTCTTCAACCTCTTTAACTCTAAAGTGGTTGAAACTATGGATGTGCGGTTCGATGAGACTAACGGCTCGCAAAGAGAGCACCTACCAAATGTGCTAGATGAAGTCCCTCCCAGTGAATCAATCAAGCTTATAGGTACTGGAGAGATCATACCTTCTGAGGCACAGGCTGAAGAGGAACTTGTCATTTCTGCGCCTAATCAACCTGAAGACAATGCTCGGCCTGAAGTCAATGCTCAAAATGAAGACAATGATTAGCAAGAGCAAAATCTTCGTCCAGTTCATCCTCGTGTTGCAAATGAAGTACAGATTGAGAAGATAATTGATAGCATCAATGCACCAGGTCCTCTCACTCATTCGAGAGCAACACAGCTAGCAAATTTCTGTGGGCACTTTGCATTCGTCTCAATATCAGAACACAAGAAAGTTGCTAAAGCCTTCATGGAACCTGAATGGATTCAAGCTATGCAAGAAGAGATTCAACAGTTCGAGCTGAACAATGTGTGGGAATTGGTCAAGTGTCCTGATCCTCGCAAGCACAATATCATTGGCACCAAATGGTTATATCGCAACAAGCAAGATGAGCATGGTCAACTTGTCAGAAACAAGGCTCGTCTCGTTGCCCAAGGGTACACTCAAGTTGAAGGGATTGACTTCGATAAAACATTTGCTCCCGTGGCTAGGCTTGAAGCCATTCGCATACTGCTAGCCTATGCCAACCATCACAACATCCTTCTGTATCAAATGGATGTGAAGAGTGCCTTCCTCAATGGCAAGATTGAAGAAGAAGTGTATGTTGCACAACCTCCTGGCTTTGAAGATCCAAAACATCCTGATATGGTATATAAGCTCAACAAGGCACTGTATGGCCTCAAAAAAGCCCCTTGTGCTTGGTATGACACCCAAAGACTTCCTGAAGAGCAAAGGCTTCAAACCTGGTTCCCTGGAACCCACTCTCCTCACGAAGACATATGATGGAGAACAATTTGTGTGCCAAATCTATGTGGATGACATTATCTTAAGCTGCACTGACGAGGGATACATTGATGAGTTTGGACACATGATGCAAGAGCAATATCAGATGTCCATGATGGGTGAGCTGAAGTTCTTCCTTGGTCTTCAAATTCGTCAGCAAAGCAACGGCATCTTCATATCTCAAGAGAAATACCTCAAAGACTGCCTGAAGAAGTTTGGAATGCAAGATTGCAAAGGTTACACGACGCCAATGCCAACCAAGAGTCATCTGAGTCCCGACGCCAATGGTAAAGAGTTTGATCAAAAGGTATACCGCTCCATGATTGGTTCTTTACTTTATTTATGTGCATCTAGGCCAGATATCATGCTTAGTGTTTGCATGTGTGCCCGATTTCAAGCGGCACCAAAGGAATCGCATCACTTAGCAGTGAAGCGAATTCTTCGATATTTGGCTTACACCCCAACACTAGGATTATGGTATCCAAAGGGCTCAGAGTTTGATCTTGTTGGATTCTCGGATGCTGATTATGCTGGTGACAAGGTGGATCGCAAGTCTACATGAGGCACATGTCACTTTCTGGGACGATCACTTGTCTGTTGGTCTTCAAAGAAGCAGAACTGTGTTCCTCTCTCCACTGCTGAATCTGAATACATTGCTGCTGGATCTTGCCGCGCTCAGCTTCTATGGATGAAGCAAACTCTCAAGGACTATGGCATCCATCTGAAGCAAGTACCACTACTGTGACAATGAAAGCGCCATCAAGATTGCCAACAACCCAGTTCAGCACTCGAAGACAAAGCACATTGAAATTCGTCATCACTTTCTCAGAGATCATGTCATGAAGGAAGATATTGATATCATTCACGTTAAAACTGAAGAGCAATTGGCAGATATCTTCACAAAGCCCTTGGATGAGAAAAGGTTTCGCAAGTTGCGGTGTGAGCTAAATATCTTGGAATCCTCAAATGTCCTGTGATTAGGCACACATCCTAACACTTATGCATGTTGATGACTTAGATGTGCAACACACGAAGTAATGTATATCTTCAATCAATGAAGACATACACTCTAAGTGTGAATACATTAATGCGGAATTGGACTTCGGAGCGCCACGATAATTGTGCGCCGTGTCTGGGTCTAATACTTCCTGTACGGTGGGTAACACCACCACCAAACTTTTGTTTGGAGTGTTTCATTTGGCAATACATTTGCTAAGTCTTCGCATTTGATTTAGCTTCAACATTGATTTGTCTTCATGTTGATCTTCAATGTGTTGATTTGGTCTTACTCAGATATATACATATATTTGTGTTCTGTCCTCTACATCATTCACTTATAGCTATGTCTTCTTGTTTGAATCTGTTGGACTAAGTGAATGTGATCGGACCCTAACCTCTTCTATGCTTCTACCTCAAATTCTATCTATCCAATTCATATGCATTCTACTGAAACGGTCGAATGTCTTCTCTGCGTCCTTGTCAGCAGAAGATACAGAGGCAAAAATTGTATCTGTTTTAAACGCTATATCCTTATTGCCTGAAACCCGGAGAAGCCGGAACGACCACCAGGGGCACCTTCCAATGTGTTGCATGTTTGCCACGTATCCCTCAGATGTGAACCGCCAGGGGCACCTGCGAGGAACATGGAACAACTTCCAATGTGTTGCATGTTTGCCACGTGTCCCTCAGATGTGAACCGCCAGGGGCACCCGCGTAATTGCGCTGTGCTATCCCTCTCCTTATAAAAACACATCTCATCACGGTCAAAATACTTCTTCCACCTCTCCACCTTGACAAACCCTAGCGCCACCGCTAGCTCTAGACGACGCCGACGACGAAGCGCTTAGCTGCCGCGACCTCACCGACGCCGGCCGCGGACCTCGTCTCCTACATCAACGCCGTAGGTGTCTTCCGTCGCCAAATTAGGGCACGGAAAATCGAACTGCTCGGCCTCCTCTCTACTCCGTCTAGCAGTTCTTCGTGTGGTAACTAAAGCTTCCTTTTACTGCTTTTTTGATCCGATAGATTCATCCTTCTCCACCAAAAGTGGTTTCTGTGCCTACAAATGTGGATCTACCCTATTCTGCATCTTGTAACATGCCTAGTATATTCACTTATGCTTCACATGTAGTTAGATTCCTCACTTGTACTTATTCTTGGATTCGTACAAATTCGGAACCAACTCGCAACATATAAGTGAATGTCTTCGCGCTATGAGGTCAATGTCTTCAAACTGATTTATCTTCAAAATCTTCTGAGAATGCATATGACCTCTTCCCCTTCCCTTGCATCTCTAATGCTATCACATGTACATCTCCGTGGGAGAATCCCTTGGTTCTCATAGTCTGCATTCATTTGCAAAATTCTTACAACATCACATCAATTCTCCCGAAGCCAGTTCTTGTCTGACCAGCAGACGGAAGCCTTTGCAAGTTCTGAAGCCATTCAGCTTGAACTTCATGGCCACTGAAAAGTCAGCAAGAAAGGGCGGCAGACAGCGCCGTGGGAATACATCCAAAGATTTGCCACTTCATCTATATGAAATGTATAAGACAGACCCTGAAGAAACCTATGGTGAACGCAAGACTTGAATCCAATGGATTCGAAGATATTGGGCTGAGGAATGGTTCAAGTACAAATTCGTCACTGCTGAGTATGCTGAGAAGAATGCCATCAAGCGACCTTGGGGAGATATCTTATACAAAAACCTTCAATTGAAGTCCAAGTCCGAAGCCATTGCTCAAGGGTTCTATTCTTGCATGGTCCGAGAACCACAGCCTGAAAATGCCGACCCATTGTCTCTGTTATGGTGTCGTGACGACAATTTGTTCAAGCACAACTACATGTTTGCCAATGATTCTGCAGTGCGGAACAAGAAGAGTCTCGGATGCAACTTCAATCCAGGTCCTTCTGCTCCTAGGCCTGATGGCACACGCAATGCGAATCCCAATGTCATCGGCCCCTTTGACAACTTTGATGGTTTCCTCTCCTACATCGCCGCTCAGAGGGCCACTGTGGATCACTCTGCAGACGACGCTGATTCTGATGAAGCGCCTCCTCCACCAAAGTCACAGAAGCAGAAGAAACCAAAGGCGTTAAAGCCTTCCACTGCACCAAAAGCTTCACGTGTGAAACCTCTGGCCACTGCACCTCCTGAAGCCAGTGTGCAGTCTAAAGATCTTTCTCGCATCTCCAAGACCGAGAAGAAGAAGAAGCCCATCCAAAGTTCTGGTCAAGCACTGACTCCAGCTATCGTTCTGAGGAACGAGAATGAAGCCACTGATCTGTCAAGTGACGAAGATCTTGGTGATGATGCTCTTGAGCTGCTAATAAAGAGCAAGCAAGAGGCGGAGATCTTCAACAATCTGCCCCTCTTCGATGTGGAAATATTGAATAACTTCATTGATGAGTGGTTTGAAAATCCAAGCGTCAACATCGATGATCTTGAGCTTCACATTGGCATCAGTGTCTCTTTTCACAGCGCCATTGCAAATGAGCTGGCTCTGGATCAAAAAATCATTGAACTGAAGAACGAAATTGACTATGAGAAGGCTCACTTCAAGAAGCACATGGCTAAGCTCAGCGTGGCTGACGTTCAAAACTTCAAGCAGATGCTGCATGACCTCAAAGAGCAGTTTCAACAGAAACGTGAAGCAGCAAAAGGATCAAGAGAACGTATGAAGCTCTCCACTGCAAAATGTGTTCAAGCTCAAATGAAGTTGAGAAGCGCAAGGCACTTGGGCGTCCAGGCATCGACCCCAAGATGACTGCCAAAAAGAAGAAGCCTGCTGTAGCCCAAGCTGAAGCACCAGGGCGGGAAGCACCTCGCATTGTCTTCCCTACCAGCATGACAGGCACGAAGCCTAAGGCCCCCACAGCTGCTTCCAAACTGAAGAAGAGAAGGGCGGCTGAGGCCGAAGCCAGAAAGCGCAAGAACAAGAATGCCACTGACGATGCTCCTCGGGCCAAGAAGAGGAAGACAAAGAAGAAAGATCGGGCTGCTACTACAGAGCCCCTTGTCGTTTAGCCAATCTCTATTGCTCGTCCTGCATCCGAACACCAAGAGCATCAGTTAATTGTTCATCGTCCTGCTACCACAGAGGCTCCTGAAGCTGAAGAAGATCCAGCTGTTGACCACACCGCAGCTAAAGACATTGGTCCCCAAGACAATGTGGATGATGATGAAGTCCTTCCTCAGATTGAGCACCAACTGGTATCATCGCCTGTTCTCACGAACAACGAACACATCAGCATTGGTCGTCCATTGATTCCAATTGCTCGGGATGATTCATGGGCTGATCACCCTCAAGACTTGCCCCGTCAAGAAGAATCACCAAGTACTCCCCCACCTCAAGTCACCACTCTGGTGGTTGACGATGATGACTATGTGGTCCAGCCAACTCCCTCTTCAAAAGAGTTGCCCGCATTTCGTAGGCTTTGCAAAGGACTAAGGCCACAAGTCACTCAGTCGATTGTTCCAGAAGGAGAAGAGCAACACAACTCAGTGGCACACCAAGTGTTTCCTGACGCCGCTCCAGCTGTGAACATCTCTGCGTCTGAAGCCAGAGCTGCTGAAGACATTCCGACTGCATCAGCCGATGATCAAAAAGAACCCCGACAAGAAGAAGAGTGAGTTGCCGCACCCCCTACCAATCAAGAAGCTGTTCTCAAGGAGAACGAGTCTGTGCCAGACCCTCCAGCCACACATGTGGAGGTTGAAAATACAGAGGCGGCCACCAACACCAATACTGAAGCCAATGACGTTGTCATGGCTGAAGCTAATGTGGCGCCTGAAGTTAATGTGGCGCCTGAAGTGAACGTGGCACCTGAAGCCAATATTGCACCTAAAGCCATTGTACAACTTGAAGCCCATGTCAATGCCGATGCTCCTGTACAACCTCCAAGGCCTCACACTATTGAGCTGGCATTTGATCGTGGCCAACCTGTCATGGTTCGTTGGCCTATTCTGGTTCCTCCTCCTGCTCCCGGACCTTAATTTGACTATCATGTGGAGCACATGCCTCAGGTCCAGAAGCCAAAACCTAGGCTGCCAAGGTTTCCAGGTACAGCAACTTCACCAGGATCGTTTAATGTGAATGGCTTCATTGCACACAACACCTTCTTTGATAGCGCCAAGAACCCATACTCGAAGCCAAGAATTTCATCTGATCGGTTCTGGGGCTATCAGCAGCGCAGTTACTATTCTTGTGTTCTTTACGATCAAGGGCGCATCTCCCGCCATATGCGTCTAGACTGCGAAGCTATTGCTGGCCTGCCCTGCTTGGATGAAGCACTCGACTACTTTAGAGATGCCGGCCTATTGAAGTTTGTGACTGACAAAGAACATTGGAAGAAGAGCTTCTGCTACAATTCTATGCCACTCTCCACATTCGCGGCTACAACAGGGATCCGAAGACGTGGGTCCTTGAGTGGATGATAGGAAATGTACACCACGAAGCCAAAGCTGTTGATATTATTGAGCTCACTGCCTTGCCCACTCCAGGTGAACTCTATGAACCTAGTTGTCAGCTTCACCGCAATGCTTTGGAGATCATCTTCCAGAAGCCTGAGCGAAACATGAGCCAAATGCTGAGCATGATGAAGCCACTGCCACGCAACGTTAAATATCCAAAGGAATTCTTTGTTGAAGACCTAGAGTATCTGCCCCCACTATTTATCATATCATCAGGCGAACTCTATGGCCTGTCAAAGGACATTCTCCTGCAGCGAAGCTTGAAGGAGCAATGAAGACATTGGTTTTCTATATCTTCAATGGCATCAGCTTCAATGCTCAAGACTTCTTCATCAGGCAATTGGCTGCATCTGGCTCTGATTTATTTGGTCTGAAGTTTTATGCTCCATGGGTAATGCGCCTCATCAAGCTTCAATCGGCTGTCAACTATCAGCCTTCTGCGCGCAACCACATTATCTTCTTACCAAAGGTTGATATGTCTATCGAAGCTATATACCCAGAGCCTGCCAAGGAGCCAATTTATCTTCACAATGTCGATCGTCAAAGTTTCACTCAACCCATTGAAGGAGTTCTTGCTGCAACTCGTGTTTATCCTTTGGCTGGACCTACACATGCACCTCATCGTGCCCATACTGAAGCCACTGAAAGCACAATTGCTCAAAGGCCTCGGAAGCGTTCTCGTGTTCTCAATGACCGAGAGCTTCTCATGGCCCTGCATCAAAAACAGGATAAGCATCATTACTGGCTGAAGCGTTAGATGCAAAGCCTCTTGGTGGATGTTAATCGCATTCGTAACCTTGCCACCAAGAATGCTTTTGTCACTCATGAAACCTGTCGGCAGTCGTGGAAGAGTCTGACATTGATGAGCTATGAAGATGATCTTCAACAAGATGGCTTCACCGAGAGATTCAAAATTGATTCCGCTCACTCGAAGACTCTGACTACTCCTCCTCAGCGGCAACTGTCAATGCAAGAGTCATCGATGATGAAGATGATGCTACTTCGCCAACTACAATGTCGCCGCGTATGGACAGTACACCAAGTTCTTTTGCACCACCGAACCTCAATGACGACCCTGTTGCTTCACCTACCCCTCATGGGGACGAGTGGACGCTCTATGTCTTCAAACCTTTTTGGTCCTTACTGACAAAAGGGGGAGAAGCATATGAGTTGAAAGTCTTCAAGTGGGTCTTTTATGGGTGGTTGCTATACTTTTTGCCAAGTGTTTACAACTCTCGCTTTTGATACTTTGGTTCTTTGAGTTGTAACACTTAAACTTGATGGTCGTCTGCTCCTTTCTGTCAACTATGTGATGCGATGATAAATTCCACATGTGCGATGATAAATCCCGCACGAAGTCATTCCGCAGACGTCCATTTTCCATTATGCATGACATTACCTTCGTTATATCCTTTCATGCATGATGAATTGTCTTCATTAGTTGAAGAGGATCTCCACAAGTAAAACCTGCCATGTGCATTTGCATTCAAACGCAAATTACTTATATGCACATCTTCAGGGGGAGCATTTTGCTACTTATGAAGACAGTGTCTTATCCCTTACAATTTCACATACGTTTATCCCCGTTGAAAACTTCAACCAGTTTGTCATCAGTCACCAAAAAGGGGGGAGATTGTGAGTGCATCTAGTGCCACCTCTAGTTGGTTTTGGAGTATTGACGACAAACCTGGTTGAGGGACTAATGTGTTTGTGAGAATTGCAGGATAACACAGCTAGTAGTCCCTCATTGATCTGGTTTACCTACCGGAGATGACCTCTAAAAATGTGTGAAGACATTGAAGGCAATGGTGGTATGTGAAGATATTCACAACGAAGACTATGACTCGAGAAGACATTCACGTGAAGACTATGGAGTGCGAAGACATAGCTATTTCGTAGTTTCCTTTTCTTCTTTCTTGAGTCATAGGAACCACCGTACTGTTAAGTGGGGTCCAAGTGAACAAAGTCAGAGTGACTGAAGTGATGCTCAACCAAATCCTAAGTCTTCGAGTGAAGACTATGAGAGCAAATCTTATCCAGAGCTGGATGAGTCAGCTTTACTAGTAGCCCAAGTTAAGCTGCCGCGTGTGTTTGAAATCTGACTGTTGGAGCATGTGTCAGTTCCTTAGTGACCCAGGGTCATTTCGGACAAATCAGGTCGGGTTGCCTAGTGGCTATAAATAGCCCACCCCCTACACCCTAAATTGGTGGCTGCTCAGAGTTAGTGCACGACTTTTGTCGTTTGAGAGCAACCCACCTCCGAAGCTTTGAGAGAAAGGTCCTTGCGAGGACAAAGCTCAAAACACCCAGAGCCAAAGAGTGTTAGGCATCACGGAAGTCATTCTGTCTGCTAGACCAGAAGACTTGTTACACTTGAGGACTGTGAATCCTCCAGCCGGTTAGGCGTCGCGTTCTGAGCATCCAAGAGTCATTGTGGATTGCCGGTGAACAAAGTCTGTGAAGGTTTGGAAGTCTACCTTGAAGACTTACCAGAGTGATTGGCGAGTAGTAAGTGTCCTTAGCTCAAGGGGAATAATGTGAAGACGCGGTCTTCTGAGTTGAATCCCAGCCTCCCTAACCAGACGTACAGTTGTCACAGCAACTGGAACTGGTCAAATAAATCCTTTGTCTTCACCAAGCAACTAGTTCGATCTCTTCCTTCACTTATTCACAGTTTGTCTTCGTGAAGTCTTTTGCTTGCTTGCCTTATCTGTTTGACTTCACTGTGTGACGACTATTGTTGTTTGGCTTCATACTATCTTCCATCTTGATCCATACTACCTAGCTGCTAATAGTCTTCGTGCTTTAGTTTCATTAATTGCTTGACTATGGCTTGTCTAGTGTAGTCTACCTTCCGCTGCATGTCAATAGGTTCGTTTCTATCATTTGTCTTCGAATCTCCCATGTTTTCAAGAGTTTCATAAAAATCGCCTATTCACCCCCCTCTAGTCGATAACTAGCACTTTCAGGGGGCACCTCATGCGGTTCCCGTTACATGAGTCGTGACGACCCAGGCGCAGAGTACCCGTTGCCTCTTTGGTGCTAAAGGGGCAAGCGCAGGTGAGGAGTCCTGAGGCATCACGCAAAGGTTTCCATATCGGTGCAATGAGACCAAGACCAGTAGGACGGTAGGATGGAGGTCATCGCGGAGCCCACGACGGCGTCACCACCAGAGCCTTGGGCAGGCGAAGACCACCTTATGTCAGGATAGCTTGTACTTGCGGCCCCCCTTCAAATTGGCCGTTGTGGGATCCCTTCCCGCCTAACATTTGGTGAGAGGACCCGGTCCTCTATAAATAGGACTAGCCACCACCTTAGCAAGGGGAGGGATCATTCAGATCACCCTCGACCACACAAGCTCACTGAGCTCAAGAACACCTTAGGAGGTTGTTCTTCCCTTGTACTTGTTCATTCTCAGCCTACAAGGCAATCCACCACACCACACTGGAGTAGGGTATTACACCACATAGGTGGCCTGAACCATTATAAACTCTTGTGTCCCTTATTCTTCGAGTTCGACATGCCGAGCTTTGAGATCGTGGAGTGAGTGAGCTAGCGGGGGGGAGAGATCTTTGTGCGCACCCTAGAGTTTGAACCTTAAGGGTTTTGCTGGAACCCACGATCCGACATTTGGCGCGCCAGGTAGGGGTGCGTTGAAGCTTTCCTTTCATGGATCCACGCTCCACCGCTCCACCACGTCCATGGCAGACGCACGCCGAGCTTGAAGGAGTCCTGGACTAAGGGGTCCTCGGGCGTCCGACTTGTTTGACATGGGCCGGACTGATGGGCTGTGAAGATACAAGACCGAAGACTCTCACCCATGTCCGGATGGGACTCTCCTTGGCGTGGAAGGCAAGCTTGGCGTCCGGTATGAAGATTCCTTTCTCTATAACCGACTTTGTACAACCCTAGTCCCCTCTGGTGTCTATATAAACCAGATGGTTTAGTCCATAGGGACAATCATAATCATACATGCTAGACTTCTAGGGTTTTAGCCATTACGATCTCGTGGTAGATCAACTCTTGTAATACTCATATTCATCAAGATCAATCAAGCAGGAAGTAGGGTATTACCTCCATAGAGAGGGCCCAAACCTCTTGTCCCCTGTCTCCTATTACCATCGACCTCAGACGCACAGTTGGGATCCCCTACCCGAGATCCGCCGGTTTTGACAACGACATTGGTGCTTTCATTGAGAGTTCCGCTGCATCGTCTTCAAGAGGTTTGATGGCCCCGTCGATCATCTACAACAATGCTGCCCAGGGGGATGTTTTTCTCCCTGGCCAGATCTTCATGTTCGGCGGCTTCGCACTGCAGGCCAACTCGCTTGGCCATCTACAGCAGATCGACAGCGATGCCCCAGGTCACCGGATTAGCTTTGGAAACCTGGACTATGTCGATGACGTCCGGGGAGACTTGATCTTCCAAGGATTCGACTCCAACTCCCGCTCTGGCCTTAGATCCGGAACGCGTTGCCATGTCCGAAGACGGTCTTCACGAGCCCACCGGACTGTCTGCGGCCCCCAAACCAAGTACGGGAGAGCCGGTTGAAGTGGTGTCACTGGCAACCATCACGAAGCCAGACCCCTCTCCGGGCACTGGCTCCGAATCCTCGGAGTCAGCACCGTGTGAGTCCGGCCGGGGAGTATCCCCCCCGCCACACTCCGTGGATCTTCTTCTCCGAACAAACCTTGCCTTTAAGCGAGGCTCTAGACTTAATGTGATCCCTTGTCATTACAGAGGAGCAATGTCCGAACTATGCCCCGCCTGGACTAGGGGCTGAGAGCTGGGAATTTTTTCTCCCACCCACCACCCACCTTATAGCCACAGTCAAGGATTTAGCCGACATGCTCGATTACGACTCCGAATACATCGACGGTGTGGACGACGACGTCGGAGAGGAGCATGCCCAAAGCGCACCGCATACAGGACGTTGGGCGGCCACGTCCACGTATGATATATATATGGTGGATACATCTAACGACGATGGCGAGGACGGCTGTCAGGATCCGTTTAAGGACAACAACGCTGATAAACCACCGAAGCGGCGGCATCAGCGGCGCCGTAAAAATCAAGCCGTGACAAAGAAAGCAATACCACGACCGGAAAAAATAATACTCCGGAGAATGCCGAAGACCCAAATGCCCTCACCGAACCAGCTCCCGAACAGGAAGGCAGGGAGGAAGGGTAGAGTAACCCCGATGAGCCAGTTGGGAACGACAACTCGGAGGACAGTAGCTATATGCCACCCTCCGAAGACAAAATAAGTCTCGGCAACGAAGACTTCATCATGCCAGAAGAACCCCTCAAGCAAGAACACTTTAATCAACAGCTCACCGCAACCGCGAGGAGCCTGAAAAGGAAGCAGCAACGGCTTGAAGCCAAACCGGATACACTCAACGATAGATGGACCCGGGTCCTAGCAGCTGAGGAATACGGTCTCAAGCGCCCGACCAAAAGTTATCCAAAGCGCAAATTGTTACCTCAATTGGACGACGAGGTGCTGGAGCATGTACCGTCAGCGCGTAATGCGGCTGATCCACTACCACGTGGCCGGGACAAAGCGGCAACTCAAGCCGAACACTAGCCCGCGCTACCTCACCATAAAGGCAGAGATTAAACAGCTTGGGGACATACATACGACCTACGGCAGGACCTGGACAGTAGAGCAGGTCAGACCAGATCGATCTACGGATCGCGGGGGCGCGCTGACGCGCGACGACGGCCATCTAGCCGGACGATACAAACATAACCACGCGCGAGCCGAAAACCGCAGACGAACTCCATCCGAGCTACGTCGTGACTTGGCCCGATATAGAGGCGCCGCACACCCCCTTTGCTTCACTGATGAAGTAATGGAACATGAATTCCCAGAAGGGTTTAAACCCATGAACATCGAATCATATGATGGAACAACAGATCCCGCAGTATGCATTGAGGATTTTCTTATCCATATCCACATGGCCCACGGTGATGATCTCCATGCCATCAAATACCTCTCACTAAAAGTAATGGGACCAGCACGGCACTGGCTAAACAGCCTTCCAAAGGACTCCACTGGCAGCTGGGAGGACCTGGAAGACGCCTTCTGCGATAACTTCCAAGGTACATATGTCCGAACACCAGATGCCGATGACTTAAGTCACATCATCCAGCAGCCCCAGGAGTCAGCCAGGAAACTCTGGACTAGGTTCTTAATTAAAATGAACCAAATTGTCGATTGTCCGGACGCTGAAGCCCTCGCGGCCTTCAAACACAGCGTCCGGCATGAGTGGCTTGCCCGCCACCTCGGTCAAGAAAAACCAAAATCCATGGCAGCCCTTACCGCCCTAATGACCCGCTTTTGCGCGGGAGAAGACAGTTGGCTCGCCCGTAGAAGCAACAACGCCAGCGATCTGGGCACTTCCGAAGTCCGAGACGACAACGGTAAGCCACGACACAATAAGCACAAGTGTTGCAATAATAATGAAGGAACGCAAGACACGGCGGTCAATGCCAGATTCAGCGGCTCCAAACCCGGTCAACAGAAAAAGCCATTCAAGGCAAACAGAGACGGACCATCCAATTTAGACAAGATACTGGATCGGCCCTGCCAGATTCATGGCACCCCCAATAAACCCGCCAATCATACCAATAGATGTTGTTGGGTGTTCAAACAAGCCGGCAAGCTCAACGCCGAGCACAAGGGGAAGGGGCCGCCCAGTGACAGCGATGACGAAGAGAATCGCCAACCAAACACCGGGGGTCAGAAGCAATTTCCCCCCGAAGTAAAAACAGTAAACATGGTATACATGATGCACACCCCTATAGGGGAGCGCAAGCACGCGCTACGAGACGCCTACGCCATAGAGCCGGTCCCCCCAAAATTTAATCAATGGGCGGCCTGCCCGATCACTTTTGATCGCAAGGACCACCTGGTCAGTATCCGTCACGCAGGTTCAGCAGCTCTGGTCCTTGACCCAATTATCATTGGGTTCCATCTCACGAAAGTCCTTATGGACAGCGGTAGTAGCCTTAATCTCCTCTACCAAGACACTGTCCGCAAAATGGACATTGATCCTTCAAGAATCAAGCCCACCACAACTACCCTGAAGGGAGCAGTACCCGGCGTAGAGGCCCACTTCATGGGCTCCATCACATTGGAAGTCGTTTTTGGTTCACCGAACAACTTCCGAAGCGAAGGCTTGACCTTCGATATTGTCCCGTTCCCCAGTACCTACCATGCACTCCTGGCGCGAACCGCTTTTGCTCGTTTTAATGCGGTCCCACACTACGCCCATGCAAAACTAAAGATGCCCGGTCCATGCGGCGTCATCACAATAACTGGAAATACGGAACGCTCCCTCCGTACAGGGGATCATACTATGGCTACTACAGCCGAAGTACAAAGCGGCCTCTTCAAACCGTGTATCTCATCGGGCATTAAGCCGCCGGTCTCTATTAAACAGGACCGATCAATCTCAGAGCTGGATTAGCAGTTCGGCCTCCGTCGTTCGCCTCATATACCTGCGAAGTTTGTACTGCGCATACATAATTATGCACTTAAAATACCCTGGTCATCGGCGGAGGCACAATACGGACAGGCCTACAAGCACTCCCATAGCCTCTTTTTCTTTTCTAACTATTTTTTATCTTTCACCACAGGTGGCTCACTGGCTAGTCATCTCATGGACCCTTTCGGAGTTTGGCTTCGTACACTCACCCATAAGCTATTCCTGTTAAGGAGTCCTTTCACCGAGGCAAGGCGGCGCAGACGCGCGACAGGAGGTCCAAATAACTTTTTGTAGACCGTACTCTCTATTTCGAGCCGGTAAAGTGACTTTTCCATTAGCCTTCGACCCCTGGCATGTGAAATAGCTTGTGTTGTGGCATTATTATTTGTAAGATGGCGATTGGCATATCAATCTGGTTCCAGTGAACATAATCCGTATTCAGTATTCGCTTTTTTTCTAAAGAACTTAATTTTTGCTTCTTCGGTTGTTTCACTCACGCACCTCGGCACAAATTGCCAGGGGCTTTATATGGGAACAAATGAGTTGCCAACAAGTCCGAACAGCTTTATATCACACTTCGGTTTCACGAGTTTGGTCTTATATGCATCAGCTCCAAATCATGCCTTCGATCAATGGTTGGGTTGCCGGGCTCCTATGCTTACTACCTTACGTTCCGCTCTATCGGCTAGGGTAGTAAAGGGAGAACTACTGTGATTGTGTTTCTGGTTCATCTGGTCAATCACCTCAGTAGAGAAAGCCGAAAACTGACGGTCATGATGCAACGAGAGCTGGTCAACCACTCGATGACTAATCAGAACCTTTCGCGATTCCTTACGTATTACACGAAGGGCCGTTCTCAAGGTCACCTATGTAACGCACCGTATTGGTATACCGCGTACATACCAGGGGCTATATCATAGACCCACCATCAAACTCCTATGGCTAAGTGAAAGTGTTAAATCCCGATAGTCTGATTGCCTAGTTCGCCGCATTGACACCTCCTTCACGGACCAAGACGTTGGGTCAAGAGTGATCAAGTGCTTTTTCCGAACACCCCCGTATTTTATACGAGGGGGCCGAAGCCGACGACTGGAAAACTTTCAGATTATACAAAAACGGCCGCACAGGAGGAGCCAAAACTTTTAGGAAAAAGTATAAAAAACATAGCCTTAATATATCATAATATTCTTTACAATCCCAGTACATTCACTCGAAGATCATATCCTTCGAGCATTGACCCTCTATCAAGCGGGCACCCTCTAGGACATCTTCAAAATAATGCTCTGGCGTGTGTTTGTCCTTGCCCCCGGGTGGACTCTTCGCTGCAATATCGGTGGCCTTCATCTTCGCCCAATACATCTTGACACGGGCAAAGGCCATCCATGCACCTTCAATGCACGCTGATCGCTTCACGACGTCGATACAAGGCACCACATCCACAAGTCGCTGCACCAAACCAAAATAACTTTTCAGAACTGGCTCAGTCGGCCATAGATGGACCACGACGTCCTTCATGGCAGAACCAAATATCTTATGGAGCTCGGCCCACTGGGCCATCTGTTCGTTCAGCAACAATGGGCGCTTTGGCGTGCCGAACTGTGACCAGAAAAGCTTCTCCGTTGCATACCCTTCTTGTGCTTGGTAAAACCGCGCCGCATCGGAGGCACTCTTCGGCAAATCCTGGAATGCGTCTGGAGAGCTCCACATTTGATTAAGCGGGGCATATTTCGGATCACCGAATTTGGTCTATAATAGAAAGGACTTACCGGCCGCTATCTCCCCAGCTTGCCGGATCTCCTCTCGGGCTGCTTTCAACTCGGATCGTGCTTCTCTCGCCTCTCGTAAGGCCTTCTCGAGTTCGGCTACTTTGGCCTTGTTCTCCTCCTCGAGTGCTTGGCATTTTCCAGTGGCATCCTTTAGATCTCGCTCTATGGAAGATATTCTCTCCTCGCACTGGTGCCGAGCAGCCTGTTCGGCTTTTAACTCCTCAGCTACCTTTTCGGCAACCAGATTACTAATCTTGGCTTGCTCCTTCGCTCGGGCAAGCTCTGCCCGAAGGGCCTCAACCGCGGCAGCACTATCTGCAGTTGTGCATGTCTTAGTATATAATCCTCAGCTTCGTGCTCATGTTATTATACATACATATACTGGCCGCCACAAAACATACCTTGCGCCTCGTCGAGCCGCCTGTTAATAAGTGTGATATCGTCATCCGCCACGTCAAGTTTCTGCTTTAGACCTGTAACCTCTATAGTGTGGGTAGTCACCATGGATGTAACAGCCTGTGTTCCACTTAGTTAGATTATTTCCTGGGCATGGCTTTTTCGATCCTCTGATTGCCTCCCTTTGGACGCCAACCATTGTCTCAGGGGCTACTATCTATGCACATGTGCATTTTTGCGTATAGAGCACAGTTAGAAAAATTTACAATACGTACCTCAAAGCCTCTTAGCAGGCCCATGAAGGCCTCATTCAATCCGCTTTTCACGGGCAGAATCCTCTCAATCACTGTACCCATCAAGGTACGATGTTCCTCTGAGACGGACGCATATTGCAACATGTCCATCAATCTATCCGGCGCCTCCGGATTCCTGGAAGCAGCTGTAGGAGTACGGACTCCCTTTAAAGGGATATGTTTACTTGACCCTAGAGTCGTCTCCGGCTGTAAACTGGATAGTCCGGGGCCTTTATTTTTGGTCCCCATAGGGACCACACACCCCGGACCCTGCGCGACCGAAGTTTCACCTTCGGGCGTTGTCTTCATTATCCCCTGCACCACTTGTTGATCGGGAGAGATCCTTCGGGACGACACCTCGAAGCCGTCCGCCCTATTGGGCGAGGAGGCCTGTGGAGGCGTCTCGCTTTCCATCATCTCCGGAAGAAGATCACATGAGGAAGAGGATTGTTGAGGAAAACTGCGTGCCGGACTGCAAAACATATATTCTAGATGTTACCCTTGTAACAGGAAAAGAACTGGATATGCTTAAAACACCCTTGTTCACTTATGATTCAGCTGAAGGCTTGTCCTTACAGAGGAACTGTGCGACGACGTCTTCTTCCGAGCCCGAACCGCCTGTAAGGGGCGTCTTACCTTGCTTAGGAGCCTTTACCTCCCAACCTTGGGAGGCGGCCCTTTTCTTACCATGGGGAGAAAGTGTGTCAGCTTCTCTTTCTCTTTTGTCTCCGAAAGAGGGAGCCCTAATCTCCCCGGACACAGTGTCTGGTATACCTTCAGAATGGAGGCCACCTTTGGCCTTCCTGCTCTCCTCCTTGTCCTCTTTCACCGGACCTAGTATGGTGCCGGGGCCAGCATCCTTGTTAACGCGGGATCAGCTGAGTCTTCGGGGAGAGGGGCTGAACACCTAATTCGCTCCGCCTTCTTTATCCAGCCTTGAAAGAAGATGCTTTTCTTAGTATCTTATTACGGGAGTCGAGTTCTTACCGAGGTATCCGGATGGTTGCAGTCAAGGCCGATGTCCTCGGTGGTGTCCGGCCACTGTTTTCGTGTCCCTCCGCGCGTCGTGCCGAAGAAATGCTGAAGGGTCTGTGGTCCTTCCGGATTGAACTCCCACATGCGGAGAGGCCGTCGCTGGTACGACAGAGCGAGGCTGACCAACATTACTAGGATTATGTTGATGAGATCGGTGTACTTCTCAAGGAGATTCCAGATGTGGCTCTGTAGTGTCTGCACGTCATCAATTGTCCCCCAGTCCAACCCCTTATTGATCCATGATGCAAGCTGTATTGGAGGGCCAGATAGGAACGCCGGTGTTGCTGCCCACTTGGTACCACGGGGTTCAGTGATGTGAAACCACTCCCGCTGCCTTAAGTTGGAGGATTCCATGAAATAGCCTTTTAGCCAAAGAACGTTAGTGAGCTTGCTCGTCGTGGCACCTCCACACTCCACTTGCTTCCCTTCGATCACCTTCCGCTTCACATTAAAGGTCTTGAGCCATAAGCCGAAGTGTGGGGGAATACGGAGAAAGGCCTCGCACAGGATGATGAATGCCGAGATGAGAAGAAAAGAGTCCAGGGCCAGATCGTGAAAATCTAGCCCATAATAGAACATGAGGCCATGGACAAAGGGGTGGAGAGCAAACCCCAGCCCTCGGAGGAAGTGGGAGATCAATACAACCCTCTCGCCGGATCTAGGGGTAGGGATAACCTTCCCTTCAGTAGGGAGCCTGTGGGGGATTTCCGCGGTCAGGTATCTTGCTGCTCGGAGCTTCGCAATATCCTCCTCTGTGACAGAAGAGGCCACCCACCGGCCTTGAAGGCTGGATCCGGACATGACTGAGAGGCTCGTAGCAATTAAAACCAGGGTACTGGAACTTGAAGTTGGAAAGGTTGAGGAAGAGGCAGGCGTAGAGGAGAAAGACGGGTCTGTGCCCCTTTATAAAGGCGGTGAATATCAAACGCCTCCTCATGGGCCTAAAAACTTGCCTATTCCCAGGGAATCATGCCCGTATTGATGAGAATCCCGCAATAAGGGGACACGGTCTCTGCTTTGACAAGACGTGCCAATGGAACCGCATCTCAAAACGTGGAGCGGCAGGCCGAAAAAGGTTTAAAAATAATGACCGGGCCGTGACGTGCCATCACGCTTCACAAAGTTGTCAGTAGATAGGACTCGTGAAATATTATACTCTCTGCGGTTGTGTGTGGTACTTATTTTGCAGAGCCAGACACGTTCTTTGTGTTCAAAGGCTGTTCAGGAGTATTCGGAGGAGGAACCCGTCTTGCAATGCCGAAGATAATCTGTGTGCCGGACACCTCGACATTGAAGCCTGGTTCAGGGGCTACTGAGGGAGTCCTGGACTAAGGGGTCCTCGGGTGTCCAGCCTGTTTGACATGGGCCGGACTGATGGACTGTGAAGATACAAGACCAAAGACTCTCACCCGTGTCTGGATGGGACTCTCCTTGGCGTGGAAGGCAAGCTTGGCGTCCGGATATGAAGATTCCTTTCTCTGTAACCGACTTGGTACAACCCTAGTCCCCTCCGGTGTCTATATAAACTGGAGGGTTTAGTCCATAGGGATAATCATAATCATACAGGCTAGACTTCTAGGGTTTTAGCCATTATGATCTCGTGGTAGATCAACTCTTGTAATACTCCTATTCATCAAGATCAATCAAACAGGAAGTAGGGCATTACCTCCATAGAGAGGGCCCGAACCTGGGTAAACATCATGTCCCCTGTCTCCTGTTACCATCGACCTCAGACGCATAGTTCGGGACCCCCTTCCCGAGACGGTTTTGACACCGACAGAGCTCGCGCCGAGCGCCGGGCCACCCTGGCCCCATGCGTCGCTCAGACGGCCCCTGTCGGCGGGCCTCCCCGTTGTTCTCCATCACCCGCCACCAACGCCGCCACCGGCCCGGTAGGAAACGAGCAGCAAGCATCTTCGCTGCACCCCTCGGTGCCGCGAGACGGCCGCACCGCTGCCCCGTCGCTGACTCCGGCCGGCTCATCGTCCCACGCTCGTCGCGCGCCCACGGCCACGCTACTCATGGCACGTGAGCTCCTGTGCTACCACCCAGTCGACGACCTCTACGAGGACTGGCTGGACCGCATCGCCGAGCTCGTCAGCGCCATCGGGAGCTCACCTGTCCCGTCTCTCTCGCTACATTGCCCTCCTCCAGCCACGGGTGACGTAGCCCATGGAGCGCCTCCGCCACTCCCGCATCAAAACGGCGCCCTGGCGCCAAGACGTGCGGCCCCTCGGCGCGACGCACCGCGCCGGGCGCCCGCAAGAGAAGAAGGAAGCTGCCAAGAAGTTCGCCAGCCGCAAGAAAACGCTCCTCCGCTCCCGACGCCACCACGACAAGACTGTGTGCCGCCTGCGGTGGTGGTGCGCGGGCATCAAGAGCAGGCTCCGCCTCTACAAAGGGACTCGGTGGCCACAGCAGGCTGCCGCCCCTTCACTCCGGAGCTGTGTAGCGTCGTCTGGCCAGGAAAGTTAAAGCCAGACCTGCCTCCTCGCTACGACGGCACCCCCGACCCTGCGGAGTTCTTGCAGCTCTACGAGCTGAGCATCGAGGCGGCCAACGGCGACGAGAAAGTCATGGCGAACTGGTTCCCCATTGTCGGAGTTATTGGCGACGGGTATCCCGAAGACAACAAGACGATATTTCAAGACATCGGGGCTAGCAAAGACCCTCAGTCCGACTGCCCGGCCGCTCCTGCCGGCTCCCCGTCCGACTGCTTTGCCTAGCCGACTGCCAGCTGCTGACTGCGCCGACCAGCCGGCTGCCGACTGCGCCAACCAGCCGGCTGCCGACTGCAGCCCTACTCGACACCGACAAGACACCGACAAGACATCGACAAGACAGCCACACCGCGGCCATGCCTGGGCACTATTGCTGCATAGGCGTACACTATTCATCCATCACCATCAACAATGTGTAGTACCATCAATAGTGTAACTTGTCCCCTGGGCACTAGTATATAAAGTGACCCAGGGGAGCAAGCCATCGGGCCATGGCCACAAGGCCTCACACGGGCTGGCAAGCTAACTAGCTATCCATCGATCCATCCAGGATGAACACACTCCACGCATACACGCTAGCTAGCAAGCTAGCTAGCACACACACACACATCCATTCATCCATCCACCCACGGCCAAGCACACACTTGTGCTCATATGCATATACGAGGCCAGATGCCTATGGCACTAACCTCAGATATAGCTCCAGGAGCAACTCTGTACCAGATATACCACAGATATTCAGACATGCAGGAGTAGGGGTATTATCTCTCCGGAGAGCCCCGAACCTGGGTAAACTAGCGCGTGCTACTCGCATACGCGCTCCCGGGCCTATCAGCAGCAGTCTTACCCTCACACTAAGCCCTTGTGGCATCTGTCGACTCGCAAGCCCCCCGTGAGAATACCACGACAGTTGGGGCCCACCGTGGTGTGGTACTACTACTATGCTACCACGCTGCTGCTGGTTTCGCAGTCCGGGCGGGACCATCTTCGCCATCACCGCCGCGGCGTCGCGCGGTCTCTCTGGTAGCGCTCGGGGGCTTGACTTCGACCCGCCCCCGGAGCGGCCGTGCGGGACGGCCCGTCCTCGCCGTCGGCTTCACTATCTTCGTCATCGCGAACGCGGTGCCGGCCGGCCGTCCGCGCGCACGCCGCGCGCGGGGCCTCGTTTCGGTCGATCGTGGCCATCCACGCGTCGTTCGCTTCTGCTCCCCTCCGCGCCGCGCCTTGCTCCAGCCGACACGCGCGTTCGCTCCTCCACATACCATCTTTGCAAGCTAGCTAGATGCAAGTCAACAATGGTCAAAGCATTGCCCGTACCCATGCCAGATAATCACCGTATAATCCCTGGACAGTGGTCATATAATGGTCATGCGCTAAGCCTCCTATTTAGCTCGCCTGGCTTCACCTGTTGACCGCGGGCGACCTCTGCGTCTGCTCGTTGCCAGCGCACAAGCCGCCGTCCTCCTGGTCTGCTGCCGCTCCCCAGTCCACATCCACAATGCCTCGGCTGCCCGCACTGCTCCGGCTGCTCGCACCGGCTATCTCAGCCTGCTCCGCGCGTGGCCGGCTGCTCTGTTCTGCCTGCCGTTTCCACCTCCTTCGCCCTTGGCCGGCTGTTGCTCCGCCTGCGCGCCCCATCCTGGGCCGTCTGCCGACTCGCCGTTAGCTCGCCGCGCCGCCTCGCGTTGCTCCGGCCTCACGCCGTCGGCTGCCGCCTCGTGCCTGGCCCCGCTCCTCCGCCTGGCCAGCGCCGCGCCTGTGCCGTTGCACCGCCTCCATCCCGCGCGCACGACCCTCCGTTTTGCTGCTCCGAGTGCTCGCTCCTCCGTGCCATCTCGCCGCCTGGTGCAGGTTGGGTCCCGCGCGTCCTGGCCGGCTGCTGTGCGCCCGGGCCATCGCCTCCGCCCCGTGCTGACTTCGCCCCCGTGCCGGCTGCCCA
>NC_057799.1:233202939-233261927 GCF_018294505.1 Triticum aestivum
GGCCGCCTCCGTGCGCCGCCCGCCCGGCCGCCTGCAGGCTTCTCGCAGGCCGGCTCCCCCGCAACCCGGCCCGCCGACTTCGACCACAACCCGGCCTGCCTGGCCGGCTGCCGGCTCCCACCGTTCGGCTGCCCGTGGCTGGCTGAAAAAGAAAAAGGGGGCGCGTGCATCCGGCTGCCCAGGGCCGGCTGAAGAAGAAAATATAAACGGCCGACTGCTCGCGTGATCCATCCGGCTGCTTGGGCAAAAGAAAAAAAAGCTGAAGAAAGAAAAGGGCCGGCTGCCCAAGATCCGGCTAAAAAAGCCAATGGCCGACTGCCC
Source organism: Triticum aestivum (assembly GCF_018294505.1). Taxonomy (NCBI): domain Eukaryota; kingdom Viridiplantae; phylum Streptophyta; class Magnoliopsida; order Poales; family Poaceae; genus Triticum; species Triticum aestivum. The sequence goes on from NC_057799.1 coordinate 233,203,261, forward strand.
ACAGCCGGCTGAAAAAAAAGTGGGCGTCCGAGAAACGAAGGAGAAGAAAGAAATGTGCGTCCGACTGCCAGACGTGCGTCCGACCGCTGGCTGCCTGGCCGGCTACAAAGAGCCCGACTGATGAGTCAGAGTCCGCCTGCCCAGCCGGCTGAAGAAGAAAAAGAAGACAAAGTAGTCGCCGGGAGATCCAGCCCGATTGCTCAGCATTCAGCCCGAATCTCGGGGGCTACACCCAGCGGGTGCGCTGATGCGCCCCCACGAGGAAGAAGACAAAGTAGTTGCTGGGAGATCCGGCCCGACTGCTCAGCAGTCGACCCGAATCTCGGGGGCTACACCCAACGGGTGCACTGACGCGCCCCCGCGAGCAAGAAAGAAGACAAAGTAGTTGCTGGGAGACCCGGCCCGACTGCTCAGCAGTCGCCCAAATATCAGGGGCTACACCCAGCGGGTGCGCTGACGCGCCCCCGCAAGGAAAGAAGACAAAGTAGTTGCTGGGAGATCCGGCCCGACTGCTCAGCAGTCGGCCCGACTCTCGGGGGCTACACCCAACGGGTGCGCTGACGCGCCCCCGCGACGAAGAAGACAAAGTAGTTGCCGGGAGATCCGGCCCGACTACTCAGCAGTCGGCCCGAATGTCAGGGGCTACACCCAGCGGGTGCGCTGACGCGCCCCCGCGAAGAAGAAGACAAAGTAGTTGCCGGGAGATCCGGCCTGACTGCTCAGCAGTCGGCCCGAATCTCAGGGGCTACACCCAGCGGGTGCGCTGACGCGCCCCCGTGAGGAAGAAGAAAAAGTAGTTGCCGGAAGATCCGGCCCGACTGCTCAGCAGTCGGCCCGAATCTCGGGGGCTACACCCAGTGGGTGCGCTGACGCGCCCCCACGGAAGATTACAGACAAGTGAAGAGTTTTGTCCGGCTGCCAGCAGCCGGCAGAAGAAGAAAAAGGGCGCTGCAAGACGCCTCGCCGCCTGGCCGGTCGAGCCTGACCGGCCGGGACCCCCTTAAAGCAATGTGAGCTCCTCACCTGCTCAAGGCTCGAAGGCCACACCCAGCGGGTGCGCCAGCTCTCTTCGGCAAACTCCGCCTCGGCTACCCGAAAATCAATGTGAGATCCTCACCTGCATATTTTTGCACCGCGAAAGCACGGATAACCTCGAGCGATGCTCGAGGGGCCATCTCCGCATTTTATTACAGTTGCATCACTGTTTGCCCCGGCGCCAGCCAGAGTTGGCCCGGGGGCTGGCCGCTTGGCCTGAGACGTTTGTTCCCGCAGACGATTTAGTAGCATACGCGGTACCAAAGGCCCCCTCTTACTCACAGACCACAGAGCGGCTGTCCGGCTAGCAAGAGTGAACGCTAGAGGCCACCCATGCAAAAAACGTCCGAGAAGAAAAACGGTTCGGGCGACCCGACCGTTTTCTTTACAAGTATCTGCTCGGTTAAATTCGCTCCCAGAGTCTGAGTATTGTACATTCCACTCCGCGGCCCACTCTCAGCCACAGACCGCAGAGCGGCTATCCGGCAAGCGAGAGCACAAGCCAAAGAGCGGAGGGAATACAAAAAAGATTAAAGGGGGCTCAGACGAAACCGAGTCAGCGCCATCCGCATAAAACTTGCAATGCTAAAAGCAATCATTTGATATATCTGCGTGGACTAACTTTGTCTTTTTGCATGATCATTTCCATGAACACCCGGCAAAAAACCTCCGCCCAACTTTGCCAAGTTGCCCGTAGGCTTGGGGGCTACTGTCGGAGTTATTGGCGACGGGTATCCCGAAGACAGCAAGACAATATTTCAAGACATCGGGGCTAGCAAAGCCCCTCAGTCCGACTGCCCGGCCGCTCCTGCCGGCTCCCCGTCCGACTGCTCTGCTTGGCCGGCTGCCAGCTGCTGACTGCGGCGACCAGCCGGCTGCCGACTGCGCCAACCAGTCGGCTGCTGACTGCAGCCCGACTCGACACCGACAAGATGCCGACAAGACATCGACAAGACAGCCACACCGCGGCCATGCCTGACCACTATTGCTGCATAGGCGTACACTATTCATCCATCACCATCAACAGTGTGCAGTACCATCAATTGTGTCACTTGTCCCCTGGGCACTAGTATATAAAGTGACCCAGGGGAGCAATCCATCGGGCCTTGACCACAAGGCCTCACACAGGCTGGCAAGCTAACTAGCCATCCATCCATCCATCTAGGATGAACACACTCCACGCATACACGCTAGCTAGCAAGATAGCTAGCACACACACACATCCATTCATCCAACCACCCACGGCCAAGCACACACTTGTGCTCATATGCATATACGAGGCTAGATGCCTATGGCACTGACCTCAGATACACCTCTAGGAGCAACTCCGTACCAGATATACCACAGATATTCAGACATGCAGGAGTAGGGGTATTATCTCTCCGGAGAGCCCCGAACCTGGGTAAACTAGCGCGTGCTACTCGCATACCCGCTCCCGGGCCTATCAGCAGCAGTCTTACCCTCACACTAAGCCCTTGTGGCATCTGTCGACTCGCAAGCCCCCCGTGAGAATACCACGACACCCATGGCTCAAAAGGATGGTGCTCGCTCGTGGCTCCTGAACTTGCCCCCGGGGTCGATCTCTTCCTGGGGTGAGATGCATGACCGCTTCATCGCCAACTTCCAGGGCACTCGTGACCGCCCTCTGGCCGCGGGTGACCTGTGCCGCATCAAGCAGCAGCTAGGAGTGAATGTGCGTTATATCGACTAGAGGGGGGTGAATAGGCAATTTTTATGAATTCTTCACTCAGGAATTTGCAGGCGAGGAAATTCCTTAGCGAAAAACTACTAGCAGCAGAATAAGTACTCAAAAGTAAACATAACAGAACACAAGCATGGTCATCATGATGAAATGAAGACAAGCATAGAGTACAGAAAGCGTAATCACAGGATAACAAAGGATGAAGACAAACAGACTGAAGAAATTGAACTAAGGAAATTGAGAAAATCTTCAGTCAAAGTCTTCAAACAGATATGAACAAGCACACAACAACTGAAATGAGGAAATGAAGGAGTTGACGAAATAGAACCAGTATGCTTAGTGAAGACAATGATTTGGTAGACCAGTTCCAACTGCTGTCTCAGTTGTACGTCTGGTTGGAGCGGCTAGGTATATAAGCCTGAGGACACACAGTCCCGGACACACAGTCCTCACCGTATTCTCCTTGAGCCAAGGTCACACAGAACTCGCCCAATCACTTGTGGTAAGTCTTCAGGTGACTTCCAAACCTTCACAGACTCGGTCACTCGGCGATCCACAATTCCTCTTGGATGTTGTAGACCATGACGCCTAACCGTCTGGAAGAAGCATAATCTTCAAAGGTAACAAGCGGCGGATCCACGCAGGATCAATCTCTTCAGTGATGCTCAATCACTTTGGGTTTGTAGGTGTTTGGCTTTGGGTTTTCCTCACTCCAGGATTTTCGCTCAAAGTCCTCGGAGGATGGGATGCTCTCAAATGACAAGTGTCAGTTTCTCTCGGAGCAGCCAACCAGCTAGTGGTTGTAGGTGGCGGCTATTTATAGCCTAGGGAGCAGCCCGACATGATAAGACATAAATGCCCTTCAATGATATGACCGTTAGTTGGATAAGATATTTTGGGACAGCTCGCGCGTAGCACAACAACGGTCGGAAAATTGTGGCTCAAATTCCTCAGGACTATCATGTTCCTCGCTGTGTAGGCAATCCGCACTGGCGAATTCCTAACTCCTCAGTCAGAACAAATTCCTCAGCGACCAGAAGAACTTCGTCTCCATCACTGAAGAAATTGACTGAACTGTATGAGATTTCCAATAGCTTCACTCAAAGGGATTGGTAGGTGTAGGATTTTGAGTTGAGCATCACTTGGAAAAAATTTCTTAGTATTTCTTTGACCCCCTTTAACAGTACGGTGTTTCCTATGACTCAAGAAAGAGAAAATGAAACTACGAAAACAAAAGTCTTCAAGCTTCATGTTCCTCGAATGGATACCTAGTCTTCAAGGTCACACCAATTTCTTCACTTTCAAAGTCTTCAGAAAGTCTCCAGAAGTCCAAAGTCTTCAGTCGAAGAACTTCATTTTTAGGGGTCGACTTTCTCTATAACTATCAAACTCCTCATAGACTTATAGACCTTGTACACTCATAAACACATTAGTCCCTTAACCTATAAGTCTTCAATACACCAAAATCACTAAGGGGCACTAGATGCACTTACAGTCTCCCCCTTTATGGTGATTGGTGACAATATAGGTTAAGTTTTCAACGGGGGTAAACATATGAAGTGTAAATACTGATATTGAGGAATTTGATTGCAAGATATAGAAGAACTCCCCCTGAAGATGTGCATAGTGAGGAATTTGCTTTTGAAGCAATGCACACTTGAAGAGTAGAATCATGGAGATCTCCCCCTATATCTTGTAATTCATACACGCATTTGACATATAATATGAAGAATTTGAAATGCATGATGAAATATGGTGACTGATGTAATTCAACATGCGTGCATTAACATTAGCAAGGAATAAGCATGCAGAAAAACACAGCAAAAGTATCAGGCCACCATAGAGTTTAAGTTTACAACTTGATCCAGCAAAGTCATCAGAAGAACGAGAGTTGTAACTTAGAAAAAAACGCCCATATAAGATAGACCCGCTTGAAGACTAACTCAAATTTCTCCCCCTTTGTCATCGAATGACCAAAAGGGTTGAAAATGAGGAATAACGCCCCTGAAGAATATCATGTTGACGGAGGAGCGCCGGCGTTGTTGGGGTCGTTTGTCGTAGTAGGGCCTGCCGCAGTGTCGTCCAAGTCATCATGCTTGTCGGTTTCGCGCGATGAAGAATAGGAACTGACCACCAAGGAAGGAACCTTGACCTTCTTGTATTTCTTCGGTGGAGGATCAGACCAGTCAAAATCTTCCTTGAGACCCATGTTATTTAGATCTTCTTCACCATATACATGTGACAGAATAGCCCAGGTGCGACCGACGACTTCATGGAGGTAGTAATGGTTTTTCTTCACTGCATTATGTGTGGCAGCCATGTTGTGAAGAATAGAACCAAACTGACGCTTAACCCATTTATGGTTTCGATCCACCTTCTGGTGAAGACTAACGAGTAGCTCACGGTCAGTCATCACCCCGGGGGTTGTGGCTTGAGGAGTAGACTTGGGTGCATTGGCAGCAGAATCATGAGTGGCAGAGTCAGCATTGGTGGAATAAGATGCAACTTTGCGAAACTGACCATCTAATGGACGAATGCCTTCATCAATAACAGCTGGTGCCTTGCCCTTATCATCAGCTGAGGAATATGTCCGTTTGAGGACTTCGATTGGGGGCAAGTAGCTGAGGTGATTCTGAAAATCAGCCTTGTAGTTGAGTGAAGACCTTGTTCTGAGGAATCTCATAATCCACGGTGCATAAGGCTTCAGCTCAAATGGAGAAAGTGCAACGTTTGCCAGAGTCCTCATGAAGAAATTGTGATAACTGACAGGAATGCCATGAATGATCTTGAATACCAGATTCTTCATGATGCCAACAATTTCCTCATCAGAGGAGTCGTGGCCTTTGATTGGACTATGTCTGTGCAAAAGTTGAGGAGCCATGTGTCATGAAGCACACTGAGAACAGGGGTGAAGCATGCTAGTGATTCCATGTCTACATGAGGAATATGCTCGAGGTCAAAGACTTTGTCTTTGTTGAAGAGCAGTGAAGAATAGAAGTTAGCCTGGCTGGCGGTCCAGAAGCGCTTCCTTCTAAGACGAGCAGAATCATAGGTATTGTAGTCAGTGAAGAACACGTGCTCGCCGAAGAAATCATCAGCCTTGAATTTCTACTTCTTTGAGAATGGATCCTTTGGCTTGGGCTAAGGAGTGTCAGTCAATTGCATTATCACCTCAGGAATCGCAATCTCAGGTTGCACAGGCTGAGGAATTTCAGCTTCTTCTTCAGTGACAGCCTGGGACTTCCATTCTTCATCTTCATTTTCTTCAGCACTGGTGGCTGGAATTTCTTCATGGACAGACGGAGTGGGGTGAGTTTCTTCAGAGCCCAATGGAACAGTCTGTGCTGGGGACGGAGGGATTTGTTGCAGTGGCGTGAACAGAGGAGAGTTCGGATGCTGACTATCCCAGAAATCATCATTCATCAATGGAGTAGTACTCCCAATGTCCACGTCAGAATTTTGTTCATCCAATTCCTCAACGCTGGCCTCTTCAGCAGTAAACTAAGGCATGGGCGAGGAGACAATTGGAGTTGAAGGGACTGTGTCCGCTTCAATTTCTTCATCCATCTGCTCTGAGGAAGCAGCAGAGGGAATGTCTTCATCAGATCCACTTGGAATCACATAATCTTCATCAAAAGGAACAAGGTCCTTTGATGGCATGGTTGAGATAGGAACAACATCAATGGGATTTGCAAATGAGCTGGTCAAAGGCTTCATCTTCTTCAGAGCTCAAGAATCTGATAAAGTTGATGCTTTCCTTTTCTTCACTGCTGCACGCTCTGCAGCCTTGGTCTTCTTCACATCTCATGCAGATGGAAGGATCGGAGTTGGTGTAGGCGCAGGAGGAGCAGAGGAATTTCTTCAGGCACAACTGATGCAGTTGCCCTGACTTCTTCATTTTCTTCAGGCGCACCACTAGTAGATGCCCTGGCAATTTCAGTTTCTTCAGGCACATCAACTGAACCTTCAGATGGCCTGGCTTGTTCTTCATCTACAACACTAGGGGTTGCCCTTGTAACATCTTCAGCAGCTGGAATGCCGTCATCAGCCCTGGAACTCAAATTTTCTTCTGCAGCCTGATTGTCATAAGCGATGCTGGCATTTTCTTCAGTAGGCTGAGCAGATGCTTCAGCCTGAGGATTTTCTTGTTGCATTGGGGCTGCAACATTGGAGGTGAATTTATTAGTCAATTTCACAAATCTGACTTTGGCTCCAAGCCAGTCAGCACGGTATACGTCAAATTCATCACCGAGTTTCTTGATCTCAGATTGAATAGTGACAAGTTCTTCAGTTGTCATAGTGACAAGCGCTCCTTCATGTATTGTGCTTTCTTGAGCTGCCTGGCCTTCTCATATTTCCATTTTTCTTCTTGGATGAAGGCAGTCAGCATATGACTTTGTCCAGGAGTCAGCTTGAAATCAAGCTAGGAGTGTTGGGGTCTTTGTGCCAGATATCAATGTAATCGAGGATCAACTTGGGATCCAAAACAAGAGGTACATTCATGCCTTTGGCTCTAGCGGCCTTGACTTGCCTATCTCTGATGATTTCTGCAAGTTCATCATCATCAGCTTCGTCTTCATCAGATGGCACTTGGAAGGCGACCTGCTTTTTGTGAGGACTTGGGCGAGAACCTCGTCCAGCAGTGGCCTTTGTCTTCAGCAGAGAGGGTCCCGTTGAAGAATTTGGTGTAGCTGAGGAACTAGCAGAAGCTTCTGAGGCAATAGAGATGCCTGTTGTCCTTTGGCACGTGGCGAGATGCACAAGTGCAGAGGATTTGGTCGGAGCAGCCGAAGACTTTGGCAGAGGAGCTGAGGACTTTGAAGGAGCAGGAGCAGTTTGAAGAGTTGGCCGTGAGGGCTTTGAGGAATTTGGCCGTGAGAGCTTTGAGGAATTTGGCCGTGAGGGCATTGCTGAGGAACTAGGCCTTGAGGGCATTGAAGGTGAAGCACTTGGCTTATGTGCAGGCTTCTTTGCCATGGCCTTCTTCGGCTTGCTAGCAGAGGCCTTAGCAGTGGCAGCAGCAGCAGAGTCTTCACTGAATTTGCTCACTGCTTCTCTGGCTTTTCTAGCCAACTTGGACTTGCGCTTGGTCCATTCATCAGGATAATCCTCACCATGCTTGAGGCTAGTGGGATATGCTTCTTGGCCAAGTGCCAATGGAGATCTTGGGCATGGAGGATTGGGTGCGAATTTCTTCATGTACTTGGGAGTTACATACCTGTACTCCCTCCACTCTCTTCCCCATCTCCTTTCTATCCTCTAGATGCGCACCTTCCGCTGATTTTTGTCCTCTTTTCTGAACTTGGCCTCATCAGGAGTGCAATAATCTTTGTATATGTCATCGGGGATCTCAAAGGCAGTATTGATTTCAGGCCTCTTTCATCCTTTCCGTGGCTTCTTTCCATCAGCCATTTTCTTCAGATGAGGAATTTGAACAATGGAATTCTCTGAAGATGTATGCAACTTTTCTTCGAGGAACGCTGCAAATGAGTTAAGTTGACGAGAACCTAGTGATTCAGCAGCGGACATGAGTACCTGTGAACAGAGTATAGTTGTGAGGAATTTGGAGAGGTCATATGCGTTCTCAGAAGGTTTTTCAAAAAGGACAAGTTTGAGGAATTTTGACCAGATGAGTCTTGAAGAATTTCACTAAACGTTCTTTGTCTTAGGTTTTAGAGTTGTACAGATCAGAAATCCACACAATTGAGGAATCTTGAAGAAAAATATAGCTTAGAGAAATGAATCAAAAATAGATGACATGTGAGGTGTTTAGTGTGTGAAGAATTCAAGAAGAAAAAACACGTTTGAAGATTTTGTAGTAATCATTTGAATCAAAGAGGGCAATAAAAGTTACTTTTAATTACCCTGGACGAAGAACACGATGAACTGGGAAGTGGAGATGTGAAGTTCGTCAGTGCAGATCTTCCACGCCGTAACTCGACTGAGGAAGACAGCTACGACGGCGGCGGAGTGAAGAAATCCACGGCCGGCGCGAGTACGACGGCGACGAGGTCGAGGCAGTGAAGCTCTTCCTCATCGGCGACGATGAAGTAGCGGCGGCGCTAGGGTTTGAGAAGCTCGAGCTGGAGTGAGGTCGAGCTGAGTAAAGGAGAAGTGAGGAAGGGGAGGGGTATTTATAGCCACGGCGAAAAACTGTTCGCCCGAAGAATTTGGACGAACGTGCCCCTGACCCTTCTCATTCGCTTGACATGTGTCACCCACGTACTGAGAAGTGGAGATCGTGGGTGAATAGATAAGTATTTCCTGGGATGCGGAACGGTTTGAGCGGCAAAGCCGAAAATTTAGATACGATAAGTTAAAAGTTCCGTTCACAAATTCTTCAGCTGACAAGGACACAGTGAAGATTTTGAATGAGTTTCAAATAGAATGCACATGAAGAATTTGTGAATAGAATGGGTTGGGTTTAGCATAGAGGGGGAAGGGTCCGATCACATTCACTTAGCAGAAAAAATAACTTGAAGAAATAGCAATAAGTGAATGTTGCAGAGGACATAAACTCATTATATATATATAGCCAATGAAGAAAAACGACGGAAACTGTGAAGAAAATGCAAAGTTGAAGCAAATGAACAACTGAGGAATTTCAAAAACTGAGGAAAAACTCAAATTGAAGATTTTCAACTTTTGGTGGTGGCGTGACCCACCGTATAAGAATGATGATTTCAGACACCACGTACAATTGTCCTAGGGCTCTGAGAATGAAATACTTCGTTAATTTCTTCACACTTAGAGTGTTAGTCTTCATTGATTGAAGAAAAACGTTTCTTAATGTGTTGGACATCTAAGTCATCAATTTTTGCATAAGTGTTAGGATGAGTGTCCTTTTCGAATAACATTCGAAGATTCTAAGATATTTAGCTCACACCGCAACTTGCTAAATCTCTTCACATCCAAGGGCTTTGTGAAGATATCGGCTAGCAGTTCTTCAGTCTTCACATGCTCAATAGAAATGTCGCCCTTCAACACATGATCACGAAGAAAATGATGACGAATCTGAATGTGCTTTTGTCGGCGTTCTGGGAACGGGGGTCCCCAGACTTGCCTGCCTGCGGCCCACGGCGTGGCTAAGCCAGCAGGCCGTACGGCCCATCTTCATCAACAAGGCATCCAAGACCCTTGCGAGGGTCCAAGCCTCGCGAAGCGGACGACGCAAGGCCTCCTCAGGAGTGCCCTAGTCAGGCAGGCTCACGAGGAGCGGAGATATCAAGGCGGGGCAAACCTCACGAGGCTGTCGTGACGTGAGCGATGATGAACGACACCAGGTGGGCGCCAGCGCGTGCAGCGTCCTTGTTTCCTCTTTGGTGCTAAGGAGGCCAGCGTAGGCGAGGAGTACTGAGGCATCAGGCAAAGGTTGCTATATCGGTGCAATGAGACCAAGACCAGAAGGACGGAAAGACGTAGGTCATCATGGAGCCCAAGACGGCGTCACCACCAGAGCCTTTCGCACGCGAAGACCACTTTTGTCAGGATAGCTTGTACTAGCTGTCCCCCTTCAAATTTGCCCGCCGTTGTTGGCCCCTTCCCGCTCAGTATTTGGGAAGAGGACCAGGGCCTATATAAGTAGAGCTACCCACCACAGTAGAGGGGATCGAGCAATGCACCCAGCTCTCACCCGCTAAGACACCAAGCACAAGAACACCTCAACCTCAGGAGGCTGTTCTTCCCTTGTACTGTTCATCATCAGCCCTAGAGGCAATCCACCACCACCACACTGGAGTAGGGTATTACACCACAACGGTGGCCCGAACCAGTATAAATCTCGTGTCTCTCTGTGTTGCGAGTTCATCGAGTTCGTCCGCGAGATCTTAGCGAGTTAGGGCGTAGATCGGTAAGAGGGAAAGACTCCGCGCGCACCCCAGTGTTTGAACCTTAAGGGTTTGCCAGAACCCCACATCCGACATTTGGCGCGCCAGGTAGGGGTGCACCGGAGCTCCTCTCCACCGCCGCACTTCGCTCCCATGGCGGGTGCCCCGCCATCCACCTCTGCGGCCGACGTCGGCAGCGGGGCGTCTGGGTAACGAGCCCTGCCCCCCGCCCTACGGCGAGTGCGCCCACTCCCTGGGGCAGATCCGCCTCCCTATCACCTTCGGCACACACGACAACTACCGCACCGAGCTAGTGGACTTCAACATCGCCCGCATCGGTCTCCCGTACAACGCCATCCTCGGGTACCCGGCCCTCGCTCAGTTCATGGCGGCGACTCACCCGGCCTACAACCTCATGAAGATGCCAGGGAGCAAGGGCGTCCTCACCATCAAGGGGGACACTAAGGAGGCCGTGACGGCACTCAGGCTCGCCTTCAAGACCGCGGCGGCAGCACAACACGCCGATGCCGGTACCCCCGAGGCCAAGGAGGCCGCGCCTACCAAGAAGAAGTAGCTGTTCACCCAAGACAAGCCGGAAACCAAGCAGGTGCCGGTTAACGAGGATGGGTCTTCAGGAGCCACCTTCACCATAGGAGCCGGCCTTAACCCGGGGCCAGAAGAAGCCTTGGTGAGGTTGTTGCGCACGAACAAGGAGATATTCGCGTGGGAGCCCAATTAGCTGGTAGGGGTCCCAACAGAGGTGATCCAGCATCATCTAAGGGTATGCCCCAACATACGCCCCGTGAAGCAGCGAGCCAGACGAGAGTCCACTGAGAAGCAGGCCTTCATCGTCCAAGAGACACGCAAGCTGGAGGCGGCAGGCGCCATCCGAGAAGTTCGGTATCCCGAATGGCTGGCAAACCCCGTCGTAGTGCCAAAGAAAGTCGGGAAGGAGCGGATGTGCGTCGACTTCACCAACCTTAACAAAGCCTACCCCCAAGATCCGTTCCTGCTCCCGCGCATCGACTAGATTGTCAACTCCACCGCCGAGTGCGACTTGCTGTGCTTCCTGGATGCGTTCTCAGGGTATCATCAGATCAAGATGGCGATGGAGGATGTGGAGAAGACAGCCTTCGTGACACCATGTGGGGTGTACTGCTACACATGGATGCCCTTCGGTCTGCACGACGTGGGCGCGACCTTCCAGCGGTTGATGCACATCGCCCTGGGGCGACAACTCGGGAGAAACACAGAGGCCTACGTCGACGACATAGTGGTAAAGTCTCGCGAGGCGAGGACATTGATTCAATACTTGGAGGAAACCTTCGAGAGCCTGCGCCAGGTGAACTTGAGGCTTAATCCGGAGAAGTGCGTGTTCGGCATCCCCTCTGGCAAGCTGCTCGAATTCCTCGTGTCCCACAGAGGGATCGAGGCGAACCCGGAGAAGATCAAGGCCATTGAGGACATGAGCCCGCCACAGACCCTCAAGGAGATGCAAAAGCTAGCAGGGCGGGTGACCGCATTAGGGCATTTCATCTCCAAACTGGAGAGCGTGCATTACCCTTCTTCAGGCCCATGAAGAAGAAGGGCCCGTTCGAGTGGACCCCGGAGGCTGGTCAGACCTTCCGAGACCTCAACAAATACCTTACCAGCCCCCTGGTGATGGTGGCACCACGGCCTCTCGAGCCTCTGGTACTCTACCTTGCCGCCACCCCATACTCCGCCAGCGCGGCGTTGGTGGCGGTTAGGGAGGAGCGCCAAGCCAAGGGCGCACCGCGCCAAACCGGAGCTGAAGTGGCGCACGGTCAGGAAGGCGCAACAAAGGCATCAGGGGGGGAAGACCAAGCTCGGCAGGACAACATCGCAGAGGCTCCTAAGGACCATCAGGTCTCGGGAACCCCTCTACCTCAGGATGTGTCCCGATCTCCGCAGGACACGAGCCTCGATAGTGTGCCAGCCCTCGTTGAACACCCGGTGTACTTCGTCAGCACCGTACTGCGGGACGCGAGGGCACTCTACCCCATGCCCCAGAAACTCCTGCTCGCACTCTTGGTGGCATCACGTAAGCTGCGACACTACTTCCAGGGTCACCCCATCAAGGTTGTCTCGGCCTACCCATTGGAGAGGGTGCTTAGGAGCCCTAACTCAGCCGGAAGGGTCGCTGAGTGGAACATCGAGTTGCAAGCCTTCCAGTTGGAGTTCAGCACTACCAGGGTCATCAAGGGGGGCTGTGCTCGCTGACTTTGTGGCAGAATGGACGGATGCCCCGACACTTGAGGAAGGAGAAGACCGGTCCACCTCCCCAGGGAGCGAGGCTCCGGACGGCTGGGTCATGTATTTCGATGGCGCTTTCGCGCACCAGGGCACGAGGGCTGGAGCAGTGCTCATCTCGCCCACTCTGGACAAGCTCTACTACGCCGTGCAACTCTGCTTTTAGCATGGCGAGAAGGTCTCCAACAATATCGCAGAATACGAAGGCCTCATAGCTGGCCTGAAGGCTGCGGCAGCTCTAGGGGTGAAGCGCTTTACCGTCAGAGGCCACTCGTAACTCCTCGTCAACTTCTCCAACAAGGTGTACGAGCCGAAGGATGAGCATGTGGAGGCCTACCTCGCGGAGGTGCGCAAGATGGAAAAACAGTTCTCGGGTCTTGAGCTGCAGCACGTGCCCCGGGGCACCAACAAGGAAGCCGACGACATCGCCAGGAGAGCATCCAAGCGGCAACCGCAAGAGGCTGGTGTCTTTGAGGAGCGGCTCTTCAAGCCATCAGCTACGCCACCTCTTTCAAGCACGACTCAGCTTCGGGAGGAGCTTCCACAGCCTCCAGCCACGGGAGCCCCGGCCTATGGCCCGACCTCAGGAGCTCGGCTGCTCTTGGCGCTCGAGCCCCAGGAGGAATGCAAGACCAAGGAATTCAAGGAGTACTTGACGCACGGGACGCTGCCGAAGAAGGAAGAGGACGCGGAGCGCGTGGCCCGGCAAGCCACGGCATACTGTATCCAAGACGCCGAGTTATACAGGAAAACGGCCGAATGATGTCACGCTGCGCTGCATCTCCAGTGATCAAGGAAGGGAGTTGCTGATTGACATACACGGTGGGGACTGCGGGCACCACTCGTCGTCACGGACCCTCGTCGGTAAGGCGTTCCTGTCACACCCCAGCTCAGCCCCTGTTGTCTTTGCTTGATCTTAATGTCATCATGTCTAAATTCAAATGAAATTTGAATTGAGGAATTTTCAAAGCCTCAGAAACCATTTAAAAATGATCAACATTAAAATCTTCTCAAAGAAGCCCAAGAAAATGTTCCTGTTAAACCTTGAAAAATATTGGCAAGAATAAAATTCAAACCAATATTTTTGGAGGCTATAAAATATTTATTTCGGGCCTTTGAATTAAATCAATAACATATTTGAGTTGGACTTATTTCTGTTATATAAGAGATAAAGTTCAAATAATTTTTGTAAGTTTGCATGTGGCCTTGGACTAGTTTCCTGGGCTCACATAAAAATTTACAGAAAGTTCTAAATGATTTGATGCTTCAAATCAAATCTAACAAACTACAGAAAATAGAAAACAGAAACTAAAAGACAAAGAGTGTTTTACCTGGCCTCACCTGTGCAGCCCACCTGGCCGGCCCAGCTGGCGGCCCAGCCAACTGGCCTAGTCCACCACCGCAGCCCCTCTGTCGCCTTCCTCCTCGCCCCAGTAGGCACGGGCGTGTGCCCGCGGTGCGCTAGCACGCGCGCGGCCACCGACGGCCACCTCCTGCTTCTGCCGACGCCCTGGACGACTCCAGACGACGCCACACACCCCTTGAGTCCCCTCGACCTCTCCCCATGCCTCTCCTCTGTCTCTCTCATGCGCAGCCGCCCGAACATGCCCGCCGCGCCGCTCGCCGTTTCCGCGGCCACCGGCCACCCCACGCCTAACCGACGTGCCCAGAAGCTCCGCCACTTCTTCCTCGACCCCCTCGCCGAGCTACACAACGCCGGACGCGTCGAAGCGCCGCCCCCGACGCCTTCTTCTTCCTCGGGTCGCCGAGATCGCCTCTGCCGCGCCGCTCGCGCCGGCCCCTCCCCGAGCTCACCGACTCGCTCGTCGTGTTCTATGTGAGCTTCTGATCATCCCCCCTCTCTTTTCTCTCTCTTGCACTCCGTAGCCGCCACACCCCTCTCGCCCGACTGCACCCCCGTCTGCACTCTCCGCCGACACAACTCTGGCGACCATTTGGTCCGGGCGTCGTGTCCAACACACTCGCTGCCTCGCGTAGCCGCTTTAGGGGTCACACACGCGCCTCCACGGACACTGCTTCTGCATCACCGCGCTCACCCGAACACCGACGCCGCCCTGAGCTCGTTTCCGGCAAGCTCCGGCTGTCCCTGCTGCCACCACATGCCGTGCTGGATGCGGGTGAGCTCCAGCTCCCCGTAGATGGCCTCGGCTGCCCGTTTGGTCGCCGGAGACACAAATCCGAGGCTCGCCGCCGCGACTGGCCTCGCCGGCGTCAAGTCGCCGGTGCGTTTGACCCCGTTGACCAGGGGTTTGACCTCCCCTGGGTCCTCACGTGTGGGCCCAGGCCCCTTCTTAATTATTGTTAATTAACTTAGTTAACTAAATGAGCTACTGACATGTGGGCCCAGGCCCTAACTAACTCAGGTTAGTATTTAACTTAGCACTAACTAACTGTGTTAGTTAGTTAGTCACTAACCAGTGGGCCCCAATGTCAGGATTGACCTGGACGACCCCCGCTGACCTGCTGACGTCACAATGACATCATGCTGATGCAGTAAATGTTTTCTAGAGTTTTAAATAAATCAGAAATGATTTATTTATTTCAGAAAATTGCCTAAACTTCTAATATTCATAGAAATTAAACCGTAACTCCAAATGAAACAAACTATATATGAAAAATGATCAGAAAAATCCAATCTAGCCACCTATACCCTTTTCATGCAGGTTAGAACTACTTATTGCTTCAGTTTCGGACAAATCAAATAAATGGCATTTGAATAATCACATATGGAGTTGAATTTGAATCTTTGGTTCAAACCAACTTCATTTAATCTGGCTGCTAGTTGCATTAGCTCAAACCACAGCATATTGCCATGTCATGATCATGCATCATATTGTTGCATTGCATTGATTGTGTTTCTTCTCTGTTGTCGGTATTTGTTCCCTCTCGATAGACGTGATTCCGACGATGAGTTCAATGACACCGATGAAGAACTATATTATCTTCAGAAGTGCCAGGCAAGTAAAACCCCCTTGTTCATTCCGATACAATCCCACTCCGCTCCTGCTCTCTTTTACTGCATTAGGACAACAATGATTCAACTGTTACATGCTGCGGTAGTTGAACCCCTTTCCTCTGCATGACCTGTCATTGCCACAGTAAATAGATGAAACCCACTAGCATGAGTAGGAGTTGTTTGAGCCCTGATGTGCCTACTCATTCATGCTTGTTTGTCATGCCTGCTACTGCATAGAGTTGAATCAGGTCTGATTCATCGGGAATGAATTGGAATGGTGATGAACATGTCCTACTATGTGTGTGCTAAGTGTGTGAACACGATTTGGTAAAGGTAGCGGTGAGAGGCCATGTAGGAGTACATGGTGGGTTGGCTCATTGAAAACATCATCAGGAACTGACTTCTGTGTTTGTGATCCATGAACAGCTACTACCACACATTGGGATCCTTAATTGACTCTCTCGACTTATTAAGCGCCCCTGTTCTCTGTCCAGGAGTTGCAACTAGTTTCTGGTGTTTGTAGGATATGTGTTGGAGGCCGTGCGTAGCGCTGACCCTAGGGGTGGGCTATGATGCGGTAGATACACCGTGGCCCGGTGTACCGGGCGCCTGTTTGGTGTCTCGGGAACCCTGCACAAATCGTTTGGGGCTGTGAGCGAAACCCCGGCCGGATCTCCTCGCGGATGGAACCCGACTAGGCGATAAACCTGGACTAGAGACTTGTGTGGTTAGTCAGGTCGTGGCCGACTCCCTCGTCAGGCTTCCGCTTGAAGGTTTCCGAGATACACGACGTGTACATGGTGGTAAGTGGCGAGAACGTGTGTGAAGAAGTACACCCCTGCAGGGTTATAAATGATCTATTTGAATAGCCGTGTCTGCGGTAAAGGACTTCTGGGTTGCGTGTGCAGTTCATAGACAAGTGAAAGTGGATACTCTAAAACTCGCAAGATAAGCGTGAGTGCTATGGATGGCCTTCTCGTAGGGAGACGGGAGCGAATCTATAGTGGTGTATTGATATGGTGAATATGTGGACTCGTGTGCGCCACCTCAAAAGAGTTACTTGCAGTCACAGTTTAGGATAGCCACTGAGTCAAAGCTGGCCTGCTGCAGTCAAACTCCTCGGAGCCTAATGAATAAATACTTTGAGTCGTAGAGTTTTGTTGTGATGCTATGTTGTATTTACATATGTCGAGCATATTGTGTGCATGATTGAAATCCTTGGTATGTGTGGGATCCGACAACCTAGTTGTTTATCCTTGGTAGCCTCTCTAATGGGGAATTGTAGTCTTGTGCTTCCATGAGCCATAGTACTCCGCTACAGCCCGGTTCACCGGAGTCCTGCTAGCCCAGCACTACTGCTCCGGAACACTTGACTGGCCAGCATGTGATTCACTTTGTTCCTGTGTCTGTCCCTTCGGGGAAATGTCACGCGGTGACATCCGGAGTCCTTACTAGCCTGCTACAGCCCGGTTCACGGGAGTCCTGTTAGCCCAGTGCTACAGCCCGGATTCGCACGCTGCTGACCGACATGCTCGATGTTGATTCATGTATGCCTGTCCCCGTAAGTTAGTGCCACTTTGGGTTCATGACTAGTCATGTCGCCCCGGGTTCTCCTTCATATGGATGCTAGCGACACTATCATATAAGTTAGCCAAAAGGTGCAAACGGTCCCAGGCCATTGTAAGGCGACACCCATGGGAATACCGTGCGTGAGGCCGCAAAGTGATATGAGGTGTTACCTGCTAGATCGATGTGACCTGGAATCGGGGTCCTGACAGCTTTGGTATCAGAGCATGACTGCCTGTAGGATTACCAAGCCCAACTGGTCGAAGTTGAGTCTAGAAATGCTTTAGTTATATAAGGGAATTGATTGTGGAAGGGAGCGTAAGGCTCTTTTTACTCCTTTACCTTATGTCCTCTGATCTGAGTCACCCTCTTCTCTTCTACGGGGATTAAGAACTAGGCTTCTCATCTTTCTATCAGGATCACATGTTACCAATCCGTAGACTCATAGGATTGTTGGTCTCAAGCCTCAGTTCAGTTTCTACTACTCCAGTGTGTTGGTAGTTGGACTCGGAACCTTGATATGATGTTGTTGAGTGGTTATGCCACCATTTTGCAGGATGTCTCAATTCTTTTTGAGCATTGACAGCCGTTATGCTGTCCGAGTCATCCCAGGTCTCTAAATAGTCTGATGCATTTGCAAAATCCTTTCCCTCTGGTTTTGTTCTTCTTTTAGGCCAGGTTAATCACACTAATTGCTGAGTTGAGGTATTCTATTGCCTCGACATATATGTTGGAGTTATTATTATGACCCTAGGTGTCTTAGAAGATTACCTAGTAATCTAGCCATGTTTGTGTCCCAGTGTGATGATTCTGGACATCATTCTCGAAAGCATCCCATGATGCCACTTAGTTAGTAGGCATTCTATTCCTGGTTTTTGAACCCGAGATCCACTCTACTTACCTCGTCTTGATAGTGTTTGCTAGTTCCTTTAGGATATTAGTAACCTTTGCGATAGTAAGTCCATGGTACAATGTTCTTCCAATACCATAAACCAATATGGCAGGAGTTCTCTTGAACCAAAAGATCACAACAGGAGTCCTCTTGATGAGTTCTCCATTCTATATTGTGACTCTGCCAGTTCAACCTTTCTGCATGGGTTATCCGGAAGAAATAACATGCTAATCCATGCATCCATAACTCAGAAAATCATATGTTCTTTCAGTTGTCCCTCATTAGTTGTTTTCTGACCTCCGTCTATCAATTTGTAGCCAGGAGTAGTCGTGCACTCGTGTTATCGATGCCTATTACTCTTGTGGTTCGTCAAGCCATTCTATTCCAGAATGACTAGGAGAAACAAACTCTAGTACCTCATCCTTATCCAGGATTGGGTCAAAGCAGTCCTGCTTTTGCTTTTGTTCTACCTTGGAGTATTACCATCTTTATATCAAGAATGTCATGGAAATTGCACACCATCCTATGAACTCTTGATACAATGATACTTCTTGCCATCATTATTCATTCCTCGGTCCCCGTGTTATTGTAACCGGAAAGCCGACAAGCGAATCGTGATGCGTGAAATCTATACTCCTAGCAACTCCGTTGCTTGGTAGTTAAATGGACAATAACCTCATTCTTAGCGTGTTGATTTTTGAATCATCACCATAAGGTTGATCGTGCTACCTAGCCTTATTTCCAGTGCACTTTTCGATCAATGAGTTAGGATAGTGCCAATCCTTGCTTATTTTATCATATTGTCTTGCCTGAGAAGCAAGACTGTTCTCGAGCTTAGTGACATATCTGTGGTTCATGATTTTCCGAAGATCTTCTCAGAAGTATTACCTGGTTGTCACCTGACCGCTATGTTGAGTTCGTGATGAAGTTGGTTTTCTTATAAATCACCCCTTCTCCAAGAATCTATGTTGGATATCCCTGAGCTAGTTAGTTGAGCTAGACAACAACTTGGAGAGTTGGAAGGTAAAAGCTTTGCTTAACTTAGTTCATCTCTAAGGGATATCTTTTTGTGTGTGTGTGTGTGTCGAAGAAAGATGATATCTTCATTAATTGGTCCTCGTGATCAGTCATTGGACCTATTGTCTTACCCAATCTTTGATTTGAGTATGGGCTATCGTAAAATCAAATAAGAACCAACGATGTTCGTAATGTTGTCTTACTCGTGGTTGATCCCTCAAGCATACATCATTATATTTTTTGGTCTGACCAATGCTATCACTTTGCACACATAGTTATGGGATTCCATCTATATGAAAATCTCGATGAATTGTTGTTGAGCATTAAAGCTAGTGTTGGAAACGTTTGTAAGCATTATCTTCATGTTCCGTTCATGAAGTATATGCTTGGTGTAAGAAGTGATTTTCTCCAAGTTCATGTGCATTAGGTGCAAGTTGCCGCCATGAATTTGAGAAAGTTCGTTTTGCTTTCTCTGGAATCATCCCAAGTCAGTCATGCACATGTGTGAAGTATTTTGTGGTCTGGAGACTTGCAACCTTCATTCTATATGAATCCCTAGCACACCAAGCCACTGATTGACTTGTTCAAGGAAAAGAAGTCTATGCTTGGGATCTAATCCATGGACTTGCGTAAAGACTTCGAAATCCTTGATGATGGTTCCCCACTTGAACTCGATAGTGTTTTATTATAAGACTACTATGTGGTCATGCTTGTCTTGGACAACATGCTCACATGTATGTAGCAGAATCAGTTCATGTTTTGGCGCTTCCTATCGTAGTTCATTTCTCGAGAATCTCGCAACGTGATCTCGTCGGTTTGTGTTGCAACTTTCTTTTCCAGAAATGATGTATGAAATATTTTGTTACCAACCAGATCTGAATCTCAGGCAGATATGATTGTTGGAACACTCCCAGCATTTGCCCTTTGTTCCCAACTTGCACCCCATCGTGCCAATTTTCATGGGCTGCCCTTCTCAGCAGTTGCTGTCCAGGATCATCTTCAAAAGTGGACTTACCATGGGTCCCATCCATTTCCGGTGATAAGCAAAAATCACCCATTGCGTTGTCTTCAACATGGTAGTCCACATCATCCATTCAAGTTGGACTATGACATTCTTTCGAACCCCTTCCAATGATCGATTGGGATTTGCCTTAGACTGGTATAAAGAGTTTCAATGATCTCTGTATCAAAAGTAATTCTTTTTCCCACTTAAGGGATGATTCTACGAGTCACCTCCTCCAAGGTGCCCCGTTATGGGATCATGGCAGTTTCTCCTCGCTTCTTTGAAACCCTCGTCAACTGTTTCTTCCATCCTTTTTAAGGTGTGTTTTGCCTCTCAGCTCAAGAGATGTTTCTATGTCTCATTCTGTGAGTTGATCTTGAGTGATCGGTCTTCGAGGAGAACGTTTTCGGTAGAGTTTCCTTCTGTGGTCATCGTGTTGGATAAAGATCCTGAAAGCAAAGACGTCAAGATCAATTTTAAGCAATGAATCAACATCTTCGAGAAGGGCAAATGGATCATGAAGATTGTGATAGTTTTGCGACCCCCTTTCCTCTTACCTCACGTCTTGAATCTCGGGACGAGATTCTTGTTTAGTGGGGGTGAGTTGTCATAGCCCTAGCTCAGCCCCTGTTGTCTTTGCTTGATCTTCATGTCATCATGTCTAAATTAAAATGAAATTTGAATTGAGGAATTTTCAAAGCCTCAGAAACCATTTAAAAATGATCAACATTAAAATCTTCTCAAAGAAGCCCAAGAAATTGTTCCTGTGAAACCTTGAAAAATATTAGCAAGAATAAAATTCAAACCAATATTTTTGGAGGCTTTAAAATATTTATTTCGGGCCTTCGAATTAAATCAATAACATATTTGAGTTGGACTTATTTCTGTTATATAAGAAATAAAGTTCAAATAATTTTTGTAAGTTTGCATGTGGCCTTGGACTAGTTTCCTGAGCTCACATAAAAATTTACAGAAAGTTGTAAATGATTTGATGCTTCAAATCAAATCTAACAAACTACAGAAAATAGAAAACAGAAACTAAGAGAGAGAGAGTTTTACCTGGCCTCACCTGTGCAGCCCACCTGGCTGGCCCAGCCAACTGGCCCAGTCCACCACCGCAGCCCCTATGTCGCCTTCCTCCTCGCGCCAGTAGGCACGGGCGTGCGCCCGCAGTGCGCTAACACGCGCGCGGCCACCGACGGCCACCTCCTACTTCTGCCGATGCCCTCGACGACTCCAGACGATGCCACGCACCCCCTGGAGTCCCCTCAACCTCTCCCCATGCCTCTCCTCTGTCTCTCTCATGCGCAGCTGCCCGAGCACGCCCGCCGCACCGCTCGCCGTTCCCGCAGCCACCGGCCACTCCACGCCTCACCGATGCGCCCAGAAGCTCTGCCACCTCGTCCTCGACCTCCTCGCTCAGCTACACAACGCCGGACGCGTCGAAGCGCCGCCCCCGACGCCTTCTTCTTCCTCGGGTCACCGAGATCACCTCCGCCGCCCCGCTCGCTCCGGCCCCTCCCCGAGCTCACCGACTCGCTCGTCGTGTTCTACGTGAGCTTCTGATCACCCTCACATAGAGGGTCGATCCACCGTCGTACTTGAAGTGGAGCGTGTACCGCCTGCCCAAGCCGCACGCGCGGGCGAACGTCTGCTTGCCGCGGGCCAGGGCTATGTTGCCCGCGGCGGAAGTCTCGACCGCGACCCAAGAGGCCTTGCTGCAGCAACCATCCGCCTGCAACCAGAGCCCGCCTAGACCAGGGGCCGGCAGTTCGTCGACGAAGAAGCGCGGAAGCTGGAGCCAGTTGCCGGCCGGGTTCTCGGACCAGGCGACGAACTCCGGCGACACCTCCACTAAATGGAAGCGCGAACAGAGAGGCCACGCCACCATTGCACGCCTCCCCTCGTCAGTTGGACCGCCATGGTTGGGACGACCCCCTCCGCGTGCCACGGCGTCGCCTCGACAGTGGGCCACGGCGGGGGTCGTGGCGTGCTTGCACGGACGGCCGCGACCGCGCTTGGGCACCGGGGAGACGGGTCCCTCGCGAGGAGCCTTTCCCTTCTCGGCGGCAGAGAACTTCCTTCGTGGCGCCATCGGTGGCACTGCAAGCAATGGAGCGAGGAGGAAGAAGCAAGCAAGCGAGGAAGAGATGGGCGACGGGGGCTCCGCCCCCCTCCCCACTTATAGCGGAAGAAGGCTAACCGGCGTCCCCCACGATCGGAGGTAATGATGGCTTTCCTTGCATGTTGCAGGGACTTGTCAAGTCGTGCAGTTGCCGAGGCAGCATGGGGAAGCGGAGACGCCCACGTCCAATCAACCGCCACGTGTCAACCGAGGCCTCAGGCTTTTGGGGCCCGCAGTGCTCCGTACTTGACCCTTGGCTTCGCCGCGAAGCCAAGCCCGAGCGCACCTTGGGCCTGGGGGCTATTGTCGGTGTTCTGGGAACGGGGGTCCCCAGACTTGCCTGCATGCGGCCCACGGCGTGGCTAAGCCAGCAGGCTGTACGGCCCATCTTCATCAACAAGGCATCCAAGACCCTCGCGAGGGTCCAAGCCTCGCGAGGCGGACGATGCAAGGCCTCCTCAGGAGTGGCCTAGTCAGGCAGGCTCATGAGGAGCGGAGATATCAAGGCGGGGCAAACCTCACGAGGCTCTCATGACGTGAGCCATGAAGAACGACACCAGGCGGGCGCCAGGCGGGCGCTAGCGCGTGCAGTGTCCTTGTTTCCTCTTTGGTGCGAAGGAGGCCAGCTCAGGCGAGGAGTACCGAGGCATCAGGCAAAGGTTGCTATATTGGTGCAACAAGACCAAGACTAAAAGGACGTCAAGACAGAGGTCATCGTGGAGCCCAAGACGGCGTCACCACCAGAGCCTTTCGTAGGCGAAGACCACTTTTGTCAGGATAGCTTGTACTAGCTGCCCCCCTTCAAATTTGCCCGCCGTTGTTGGCTCCCTTCCCGCTCAATATTTGGGAAGAGGACCAGGACCTATATAAGTAGAGCTAGCCACCACAGTATAGGGGATCGAGCAATTCACCCAGCTCTCACCCGCTAAGACACCAAGCAAAAGAACACCTCAACCTTAGGAGGCTGTTCTTCCCTTGTACTGTTCATCATCAGCCCTAGAGGCAATCCACCACCACCACACTGGAGTAGGGTATTACACCACAACGGTGGCCTGAACCAGTATAAATATCGTGTCTCTCTGTGTTGCGAGTTCGTCGAGTTCGTCCGCGAGATCTTCGCGAGTTAGGGCGTAGATCGATAAGAGGGAAAGACTCCGCGCGCACCCCAGTGTTCGAACCTTAAGGGTTTGCCGGAACCCCACATCCGACAGCTTTGTCTTCGAGTGCTGAACTGGGTTGTGAGCAATCTTGATGGCACTCTCATTGTCACAGTAGAGAGGCACATTCTTCAGGTTGACGCCATTGTCCTTGAGAGTTTGCTTCATCCACAGCAATTGAGCACAGCAAGAACTAGCTGCAATGTACTCAGCTTCAGCAGTAGACAATGATACACAGTTCTGTTTCTTCGAGGACCAACAAACCAAAGATCTTCTGAGGAAATGGCATGTGCCAAATGTTGACTAGCGGTCCACACAATCACCACCATAGTTAGAGTCAGAATATCCAATGAGATCAAAATCCGAGCCCTTGGGGTACCATAATCCAAGTGTTGGTGTGTGAGCTAGATATCGAAGAATATGCTTCACAGCCTTATGGTGTGATTTCTTCGGTGTAGCTTGAAATCGGGCACACATGCGAACACTAAGCATAATATCTGGCCTAGATGCACATAAGTACAATAAAGAACCAATCATGGAGTGGTATACCTTTTGATCAAAGTCAATACCATTTTCATCAGTGCATAGATGGCCATTTGTGGGCATTGGAATTTTCACCCCTTTGCAATCTTGCATGCCGAATTTCCTCAGTACATCCTTGAGGTATTTCTCCTGAGATATGAATATGCCATTGCGCTGTTGATGAATTTGAAGACCTAAGAAGAATTTTAATTCTCCCATCATGGACATTTCATATTCCTCTCTCATCATGTAACCAAATTCGTCAGTGTAATGTTGGTGAGTACAGCCATAGATAATATCATCAACATATATTTGGCACACAAACAGATCACCACCATAAGATTTAGTGAAAAGAGTAGGGTCAAGTGAACCGGGTTTGAAGCCTTTCTTCATGAGGAATTCCTTAAAGTATCATACCACGCCCGAGGGGCCTGCTTGAGGCCATAGAGGACCTTATTGAGTCTGAAGACTTTGTCAGGATGCTTTGAATCTTCAAAACCTGGGGGTTGAGCAACATATACTTCTTCCTCAAGCTTACCATTGAGGAATACACTTTTCACATCCATTTGATACAAGGTGATATCATGATAGTTAGAATAAGCAAGTAATATGCGAATAGCCTCAAGTCTAGCAACAGGTGCAAAAGTTTCATCGAAATCAATTCCTTCAACCTGTGTGTAGCCTTGAGCTACAAGCCGTGCCTAATTCCTCACCACAAGGCCATTTTCATCTTGCTTGTTGCGGTAGATCCACTTTGTGCCAATGATATTGTGCTTGCGAGGATCTGGACATTTGACCAGTTCGCAGACGTTGTTGAGCTCGAACTGATGTAATTCTAATTGCATGGCCTGAATCCACTCAGGCTCCAGAAATGCTTCATCTACCTTAGCGGGCTCTGTTATAGAGACAAAAGCAAAGTGCCCACAAAAGTTAGATAAATGTGAAGCTCTTGAGCGTGTGACAGGACCTGGTGCTTCAATGTCATCGATGATCTTCTCAATTTGCACTTCTTTTGCAACGCGAGGATGAGCTGGTTGTTATCGAGGAATTTGATCTGCATTTTCTTCAGCACCATTTTCTTCAGGTGCCTCAGCTCAACGTTCTTCATGTTCTGGAATGAATTCTTCAGTAGATTCTTCGGTAGGAATGACATCCTCAGTAGCCTTGAACTTGATAGATTCCTCAGGTGCTGGTTCATCTATCACAAAAGGTAGGTGCTCTCTTTGCGAGCCATTAGTTTCATCGAACCGCACATCTACAGTTTCAACAACCTTGTGAAGAACGTTGTTGAAGACTCTGTAGGTGTGCGAGTCCTTTCCGTAACCAAGCATGAAACCTTCATGTGCTTTCGGTACAAATTTAGAGTTGTGATGAGGATCTCTAATCCAGGATTTAGCACAGAAGACTTTGAAATAACTCACATTGGGTTTCTTGTCAGTGAGGAGTTCATAGCCAGTCTTCTTGAAGAATTTGTGAAGATATACTCTGTTGATGATGTGGCACACAGTATCAATTGCATCAATCCAAAAACGACGAGGCGTTTTGTATTCATCAAGCATAATGCGAGCCATCTCAGCAAGAGTCCTGTTCTTGCGCTCCACGACGCCATTCTACTGAGGAGTATAAGGAGGAGATAACTCATGAGTAATACCAAGTCCATCAAGATAATCATCAAGACCAGAATTCTTGAACTCAGTTCTATTGTCACTTCTGAGATGCTTGATCTTCACACCAAAGTTGGTTGAAGCCCTCGAGGAAAATCGTTTGAAGGCTTCCTGCACTTCATGTTTGTAAGTAACAATGTGTACCCATGTGTAACGAGAGTAATCATCAACAATAACAAAACCATATTGAGATGCTTCATTTGAAACTGCAGCATAATGATTAGGACCAAAAAGATCCATGTGAAGCAATTCAAATGGTCGAGAAGTAGTCATGATAGTCTTCGCTGGATGCTTGGCCTTTATCATCTTTCTAGCTTCACAGGCTCCGCATAAGTGATCCTTGAGGAATTTGACATTCTCAATGCCAATGACATGCTTCTTCTTTGCAAGCGTGTGCAAATTCCTCATGCCTACATGACCAAGTCGTCGATGCCATAGCCAGCCTTCTGAAGCTTTTGCAAGTAGGCACACGGCTGGTTGTGGTCCTGAAGAGAAATCAACAATATACAAGTCTCCTCTCCTAAAGCCTTCGAAGACTTTGGAATTGTCAGCTTCCATGATCACAACACAACGAACTTGCCAAAGACAACAACCATATCACGATCACAAAGCATGGAGACAGACATGAGGTTGTATCCTAAGGACTCGACAAGCATGACTTTGTCCATGTGTCGATCCTTTCAGATCACAACCTTACCTAGGACCAATACCTGACTTTTGCCTTTGTCAGTGAAGATGATATGCTTCAGATGCGATGGAGATAAGGGAGCATCCATCAATAGATTCTTGTCACCAGTCATGTGATTTGTACATCCACTATCAAGGACCCACTCAGTGGCTTTGGGTTGATCATCCTGCAGATGAATTAGTGCAGCTTACGAACTCATATACTTCATTAGTGAAGAATATGACATCAACTCATCCGATCACTTTCATCAAACAATAGAACAGATAAAGCAGTATCAGGACGTGAGAATGAAAGTTCATTTCTTCATGATTAGCCGGCATCCTTTCAGGCAATCTCAGGTCTCCAGCAAATTCTTCAGACGTTTACGCACGTCTGGAGACCTGACCCTACATAAGAGATTAGTTCTTTTTCTTCACCACCCACATCTGAAGGGGTGGCAAAGAGTTCATCACTCTGCAAGCTCCATACGAGAAAGGCGGCATAGATGCCAGTCTATTTCGTTCCACATAAGAGGAGCTAGGATAAGCATATGAATAAGCAGAGAAATTCTTCAAGGACTTATGAACATAATGGTTAGAAGAATAATGCTCATATTCATAGCCCTTAGCTCTTCCCTGCGAAACAGAGTTGTTAGCATGATGATATTCATATGAGGACTTTGATCCTTTTGAGGAATTTGATCCACGTGAGCAATTTCGTCTATATGAGGACTTGGATCCATATGAGGAATTTGATCTGGGGTTCCTATTCTTCACAGGTGGTGTCATGAGGACATTCACGTGAAGACTTTCAAGGTACCTTTTAGGAACCCTGATTTTCTTCATAGGGGAACCATTCATGTAGTTAGTGCCAACATATCTAGCAAATACTTCACCATTCAGATTTTTTAACAGTTTATAGTTGGAGTCAAGTGACTCATCAGAAGAATGAGGAGATGCACATGTAAAGCCAGATAGATTAGATGGATCAACTGGAGGTCCCTTTCCAGCAACCCATGAGGCTTTGGGGTACTGCTCAGGCTTCCAATATGTACCATCAGCATTGAGTTTCCTCTCAAAGGCAATACCCTCTTTCCTAGGGTTCCTGTTGAGGATCTGCTTTTTAAGCACATCACAAAGAGTCTGATGCCCTTTGAGGCTTTTGTACATGGCTGTCATGTACAATTCCTTCAGCCCTGCATCATCAGTGATACTAGCAATGTCCTCAGATGAGGAATTAGTGATAGCAGAGACAGTTGAAGAATTTGTAGCATTAGAAGCATTTGAACATTCAAGTGAAGAATTAGCAGATTCACGTTCAATGCATTTCAAACATGGAGGAACAAATTCTTCCTGAGCAACGCTGTTGTTGAGAAAGTAATGAATTGTGCTCCTTCTGAAGATCTTCATAACTCACTTTTAGCTTCTCAAGACCTTGCTTTCTTTGAAGAAATTCATAAGAAAGCTTCTCATGATTAGATAAGAGAGTGTTATGATGACCTTGAAGGTTGTCAAACTTAGACTGAAATCTCTGAAGACTCTCAGCCAAAGCTTTCGACTGATCCATTTCTTCACCCAACATATCATCACTCTTATTTAGCATGTATTGAACTTTTCCAAAACTCTTTGTTGTTTAGTAGCAAGGGAAGCAAGTTTGACATAGCTGGGTCCAAATTCATCACCAGATTCATCATCACTGGATTCAGATAGATAGCATTCAGTTACCTTAGCATCTTTTGCCATAATGCATGGTGCAGAAGATGATGATTCTGGTTCAAATGTCATCGCTTTGAAATATTCCTTGAAGTCCTCAAACCAAGGATCATGATGGGTTCGATGACCTTCATAAACCTCAGAGAGACGGTCCCAGATAAGCTTCGCATGATCGAGATGCATGATATTCTTGAACTGATTTTGAGACAGACAGGAGCAGATGACGTACTTCGCTGTGAGGTTGAGAAGAGTGTACTTGGGAATGCATGAGCTTCCGCCATCTTGCACAGATCAGTCAGACCAATCTCAGTGACGGTCCACAGCTCGCTTTTCATTGCCATGAGGCACTTCTTCATCATGGCCTTCCACTTGGGATACTCGTGACCGTCAAAGATGGGGCATGACACAGTCTTCATTCCTGTGGTCGACAAAACCAAAACTCCAGGCGATTAAACCAAAATGACACAGAACAAGGGAGTACCTTGCTCTGATACCAATTGAAAGTGTGTTATATCGACTAGAGGGGAGTGAATAGGCGATATTTATGAATTCTTCACTGAGGAATTTTTGGGTGAAGAAATTCCTTAGCGAAGAACTACTAGCAG
Source organism: Triticum aestivum (assembly GCF_018294505.1). Classification (NCBI taxonomy): domain Eukaryota; kingdom Viridiplantae; phylum Streptophyta; class Magnoliopsida; order Poales; family Poaceae; genus Triticum; species Triticum aestivum. The sequence continues at coordinate 233,232,002 of NC_057799.1, forward strand.
TGGGATAAGTACTCAAAAGTAAACATAACAGAACACAAGCATGGTCATGATGATGAAATGAAGACAAGCACAGAGTACAGAAAGCATAATCACAGGATAACACAGGATGAAGACAAACAGACTGAAGAAATTGAACTGAGGAAATTGAGAAAGTCTTCAGTCAAATTCTTCAAACAGATATGAACAAGCACACAACAACTAAAATGAGTAAATGAAGGAGTTGAGGAAATAGAACCAGTAAGCTTGGTGAAAACAATGATTTGGTAGACCAGTTCCAACCGCTGTCTCAGTTGTACGTCTGGTTGGAGCGGCTAGGTATTTAAACCTGAGGACACAGTACCGGACACACAGTCCTCACCATATTCTCCTTGAGCTAAGGTCACACAGACCTCGCCCAATCACTCGTGGTAAGTCTTCAGGTGACATCCAAACCTTCACAGACTCGGTCACTCGGAGATCCATAATTCCTCTTGGATGCTCTAGACCATGACGCATAACTGTCTGGAAGAAGCACAATCTTCAAAGGTAACAAGCGTCAGATCCACGCAGGATCAATCTCTTCAGTGATGCTCAATCACTTTGGGTTTATAGGTGTTTGGGTTTGGGTTTTCCTCACTCGATGATTTTCGCTCAAAGTCCTCGGAGGATGGGATGCTCTCAAATGACAAGTGTCAGTTTCTCTCGGAGCAGCCAGCCAGCTAGTGGTTGTAGGGGGCGGCTATTTATAGCCTAGGGAGCAGCCCGACATGATAAGACATAAATGCCCTTCAATGATATGACCGTTAGTTGGATAAGATATTTTGGGACAGCTGGCGTGTAGCATAGCAACGGTTGGAAATTTGAGGTTCAAATTCCTCAGGACTATCATGTTCCTCACTCTGTTGGCAATCCGCACTGGCGAATTCCTAACTCCTCAGTCAGAACAAATTCCTTAGCGAGCAGAAGAACTTTGTCTCTGTCACTGAAGAAATTGACTGAACTGTATGAGATTTCCAATGGCTTCACTCGAAGGGATTGGTAGGTGTAGGATTTTGAGTTGAGCATCACTTGGAAATTTTTCCTTAGTATTTCCTCGACCCTCTTTAACAGTACGGTGTTTCCTATGACTCAAGAAATAGAAAATGAAACTACAAAAACAAAAGTCTTCACGCTTCATGTTCCTCGAATGGATACCTAGTCTTCAAGGTCACACCAATTTCTTCACTTTCGAAGTCTTCAGAAAGTCTTCAGTCGAAGAACTTCATTTTTAGGGGTCGACTTTCTCTGTAAATATCAAACTCCTCATAGACTTACAGACCTGGGTACACTCATAAACACATTAGTCCCTTAACCTATAAGTCTTCAATACACCAAAATAACTAAGGGGCACTAGATGCACTTACAAGGAGAGACCTTGCAGAAGTACATCCAGCGTTTGAACAACGTTCGCCTAAAGATCCCCAAGGTGACAGACGAGGCCATCATTTCAGCGTTTTGCGATGGCGTCCGTGACATCAATATGAAGGAGGAGCTCGCCATCCACGAGGAGCTATGCACGGCTCTGGAGATGTTCAAAATGGCGAACAAGTGCGCAAGAGCTGAGGAAGGGCGCCTTTCCCTCCTCGAGCTCCCTGCTACCGACCCAGAGGAGAAGAAAGCCAAGGCCAAGGATGTGAAGCACAAGGGGTTGGCCGTGCTCATGGTGGAACCAGACAAGAAGCACGGCCGGGACCACCCCGAGTCGTCCAAGGGCAGCCGTCCGTTCTGCGCCTTCCATAGTGTACACGGCCACAACACCAACGATGGTCAGGAGCTCAGGGCCATCCGAGATGGACGCTTCGGTCAATGCCCCGAGCGCAACGACCGGTGCTACGGCCGAGGAGGAGGACGAGGTGGGGGACACTGGGACGACCGCGGCCCCCGCCAGGAGTTGCACGACCGGCCTTGCGAGGACCGCTGGCAGGACCAGCCTCGTGAGGGCGCCTGGAGGGACCAGCCGCGCAAGGACCGCCCTCAGCGCAATGCTGGTCTCCCTCCACTGCCGCCACCACCAAGAAGAAATGACGACCACCATCAGGACGAGGGGGATGGGGGCTTCCAGGAACCGCTCGCTATCGCCTCCATCAAGGGCGGAGCTCAGGCCCCAGCATCCCAGTGCGTCTTCAAGCAGTTTGCTCGCGAGGTGAACGCGGCCCTCCCAAGGCCCGAGGCCACGCGCCCGCTCAGGTGGTCCAAATGCGCCATCACCTTCAGCTCGTCGGACCAGCTCAAGTGCGCGGCGACTGCCGGCGCTCTCCCGGTGCTTTGCTCGCCCGTCATCGGCAACGTCCAAGTCACCAAGACCCACATCGACAGTGGCGCAGGGCTCAATGTCCTGTCCGTTGAGACATTCGATAGCCTCCAAGTACCATAGGATCAGCTGCAGCCTACCAAACCCTTCTTAGGAGTGACCGACAGCTCTACCACCACAATAGGGCAGGTCCGTCCACTTGTCACCTTCGACCAGCGTGACAACTACCGCACTGAGCTCATCGACTTCGACGTCGCCCATATCCGTCTGCCGTACAATGCCATCCTTGGGTATCCAGCATTAGCCAAGTTCATGGCAGTGACCCACCACAGTTACAACGTCCTCAAGAAGCCAGGAAGCGGCGGAATCATCATAGTCCCCTGCGAAGAGAGAGATGCGGTGTGCTCCCTGGAGCGCGCCTTCCAAGCCGCGGCAGTAGAAGACCCCGATAGCAAGGGCACCCTGTACCATCCTGAGGCCATCCCCAAGAAGAAGAAGCAACTACTCCGCACAGGACATTAGGAGAGCGGCGTCTCCAGTGGTGCCGCCTCAGGATCGGCGCCCGCACGTGGGGCGCCTCCCTCCCTCGCATAGGAACGCGCGCCCAGCGCCTTTCTCGGGCAGGGCTCGGGGGCTCTCTTCTGGAGGGACTCAGACCTAGCCAACATCATGAGGGATGCGCTCGGGCACCACGTGGAGGCGTGCTTTGCGGCACGTTTCCCTCAAGAGGGCACTGGGCGAAGACCGCCGCCCACCTGGCGCAGCTCCCCATCCCGGCGAGGACGGCGGGCTGCGCTTCTGCATCAACATTCTAGGGCTCAACAGGGCCGCGTCTCTGGAGCGTTTCTGGCCTTTGCGCATTGGGCGATGCGAGGGTCCGCCTCACAGCTACGTCCGCATGCCATTTGGCGTGCCAAACGTGGCGGCCGCCTTCCAGCGCCACCTGTGGAGTGTCCTGTCTGCTCAGGAAGCCAGGCATCACATAGTCCGGGCGGAGATGGCGACGGTCCTCGAAGACCCGCCCGGGCCCCCAAAGCCTCCCGAGGCTCAGGGTCCTAGCGGCTCACGAGGAGCAACTCCTTCATCGTGCGCCTTCGGCTTCCTCAACCCTCATTCGACAACGGTACCAGGTGACACTTTCCATGTTCACTCAGCTGGGAGCGCCCCTCGGGCTGCACGATTCCCAGGTCACATGGGCCTGTCCCTGCGACATGTATCCTTTTTGCATCTTTAGCTTACTTTGTCGGGGCGCCCCTCGGGCTACATCTTCCCCAGGCCGCTCGGGTCCGTCCCGGTGGCATGTATCGTTCTCGCGTCTATCTGAGCTAGCTTGTTCCCTCGCATGAGTTACCTATGATTACCGCCTGCTTGCCCGGCGCTTCGATGCCATGAATGTTGCACGCCCTAGCAAGCCCACCCACGACCGCCTCATGATGAAGGACTGGCACGACGTCTGTGCTCGGGTCCGTCCCTGCAGCATCGCCAAAACCAAGAGGCTGATCTCTGGCTTGTGGGCCCGCTCCCGTGTACGTCAGCGCCTTGTTCTTGCACGAGATGGTCATGGATGCGCGGGCTAGGGCGCGCGACCCGGTACCTCGCCACCACGGAAGCCGCGTGCTGGTTGTCTTTCTTCAGGATTCTTCGCATGAGAAGACTAGGCACAACGTCTGTGCTCGGGTCCATCCCTGCAGCGTCGATAAACCCAACGACTGAGCTCTGTCTGGCCAGCCGATCCCGCTCACGTCACCTCCTGGGGTCGTTGGTGTCCGGCCTTCGCATGTGATCGCCTCAGGAGATTCGCCCGGCGCGGGTTGCCTAACCATCTCGCAGGACCGCTACAGCCATCAAGAATCAAGACCAGGCACAACCTGCCTTGAGGTAGGGCCTCGTGAGTCCCGCGCTGGCTCATGACTGCCCAGACACACCTCGTCTAGCCCTGCCGAGCAAGCCACGTGTCAGGGCGGGGATGTACACGCCCCGGGGGCTCCACTCATAGGGAGCCCTCTCCCACGCACCGGTGGAAGCACCATGCTCCGCGCTGGTAGTCGACACGGTCGAGGAGCGGCTATGCCGTGCAAGTGCGGAAGCGCTACGCTCCGCGCTGGTGATAAACAATTGAGGGCAGCCCCATGGCCGTACCAACCTCAGGGAGCCACCCGGCTTAGTGTCCAGCCTCACCGCAACGCTTTCCCCTTGGGAGAGCCGTGCGAGGGGGCTGGGCACAGGGGCTGCGCTTGGGTCGTGCCCAAGCGTACGCCGACCTGCCAGGTCCCTCGGACCTGGCCGTCACGCACCCTCCCGCGCGGAGCCAAGGTATGAAGGTCATTTGGGCGTCAAGGGGGACTCCTGAGCATCGCGACTCAGGAGCCTAACTGGCCATGTAGCCCCTCACCCCTTAGTCTCGTCCTGGTGATCCGGACGATCCAACGGCGGCTGAGGTATGCGCGGGGTCAGGCCCCGCCGACGCAGAACGCTAGGCCTACTCCAACATCTCCTTTCTGTAAGTTGTTTGCACGTCAAGGGGGACTCCTAAGCATCGCAACTCAGGAGCCTAACTGGCGACATAGCCCCTCGCCCCTTGGTCAACTCCTGGCGATCCGGACGACCCAACGGCGGTTGAGGTATGCGCGGGGTCGGGCCCTGCCAACGCAGGACACCAAGCAAAAGGGAAGGAAATCGCGAAATCTCAAACAAATATTACAAGACATACTGTTCTTCAAATACCAAACAAAAGTTTAAACGTCTCCACGAGGCATGGTGCATGTTGCAGCAGCAAAGCAGGAAAGGAGTCACCAGCAAGCCATCTCGTCATCCCTGGACACCGCCGTCACTTGCAAGGGGTGCCCCCTCGATGGCGACGCTGCCCTCGCCTGTGCCGCCCGCCAGAGTTGCAGGTCCAGCGGCACCACCGATTGAGGGCGCAGGGTCGAAGGCGCGGAACTTCTTCAGCAAGGCCTCCACCTGGTTCTTCACGGCTTCGGCAGCAGCTGTGCAGCGCTCGTTGTCCACGGGATCGAGCAACTCATCAAGGTCAGCGTCAGGATCGTGAAGATGGAGGTGGCTGAGGACGCGCGTCAGTCAAGCCGAGGAGAGTGCGCGGGCTTCCCCCTCCACCAAGCGGCCGATCCCGTCCACGACGTCCTCAAGCGCCGCGACCTGACGAGGAAGCAGCTGGGTGGGGCCCTCGTCGTCTGTCGCCAGCGGCTCCTCCAAGCCCTTCTCGTAGAGTGCCCGCGGGGCCACGTGGGTCTTCTCCTCAAGGGAGTTGAAGGCAACGCGATCCTCAGCCAGGACCTTCGTTTTGGCCTCCAGCTCGGCCTTCTCTGCCTTCATCTCCTGCTCCAGCTTCTCCAGCCGGCTGCGCTCCGTGGCCTGCGCCTTCGCCAGCTGCTCCAGCTCGGCGTCGCGACCCCTGACAGCATCCTCTCGGGCCTTCATCTTCTCCTCCTCCGCCTGGCGGCCTTGAGCCTCGGCCGCACGCTCCTTGCGCATGGTCTCCAGCTCGGCCTCCAGAGACCGGCAGCGATCCTGGGCAGCCCCGGCGTCCTTCAGCGCCACCTCGCGGGCAGCCGCAGCTTGGGCTGCGGCCTACCTGTCCTTCTCAGATCCCGCCACGTCCTGGCTCAGCGCCTCCCGAATGGATGCATCAGAGTGCAACCAGCCAGAGATCACCTCCAGGCGTCCAGCCACTAGGCGATGGTCGGCGCCTTGAAGATCACCCCGCAGCCGGGCCAGCTTGGAAAGGGCGTGCTCCAGGGTGTCAAGCGAGGCGAAAGGATCGCAGACTGGCAGTGGGGCGGAAGAAGGAGGCAGCATCGTCGCCAAGACCTGCAGGTTGATGGCGGTGGAAGAAGAGGCCAGGAGCTCCAGAGCCTACGGGGCCTCGGCCGGCGGGCTGGGGATGAGCGCCTCAGGAGCTGACGAGGCCTTGGTGGGCGCGCTTTCCTAGGAACGCTCCTCCGGGCCTCGCGAGGAAGCCCGGGCCGGAGAGGGGCAGGAGCCATCACCGCCCTTTTGTGTCGGAGGAGGTGTGGCCGTGCCAAGCTGCTGGGGCCCCGAGGATGTGGCCGCCCCTTCCTTCTTCTTCGATGACGATGTCGGCCTAACGGCACAAGGAGGGAGCATCAGGGAGCTGCAGCGGAAGTAGGAGCAAGGGCAAGCTCAGGGCAGGAAACTCACTGGTCCACGATGGTGTAGTCTCGGCGCCTCTTCAGAAGTGCGGATCTTAGGGACTAAGGCAGTCCTGGACTAAGGGGTCCTCGGGTGTCCTGCCTGTTAGTCATGGGCCGGACTGATGGGCTACGAAGATACGAAGACCGAAGACTGCACCCATGTCCGGATGGGACTCTCCTAGGCGTGGAAGGCAAGCTTGGCGACCAAATATGTAGATTCCTTTCTTTCTAACCGACCTTTCGTAACCCTAGATCCTCCCGGTGTCTATATAAACCGGAGGACTTAGTCCGGAGGGTAGATACATTACCATAGTCATACAGGCTAGAACTCTAGGGTTTTAGCTATTACGATCTCATGGTAGATGAACTCTTGTAATACTCATATTCATCAAGATCAATCAAGCGGGAAGTAGGGTATTACCTCCACAGAGAGGGCCCGAACCTAGATAAACATCGTGTGCCCTGTCTCCTGTTACCATCGACCTTAGACGCACAGTTCGGGACCCCCTTCCCGAGATCCGCCGGTTTTGACACCGACATTGGTGCTTTCATTGTGTCGTCCCCAAAAGGTTTGATGGCCCCTCCAATCGTCAAAGACAATGCTGTCCAAGGAGAAACCTTCCTCCCCGGACAGATCTTTGTGCTCGGCGGCTTCGCACTACGGGCCAACTCGCTTGGCCATCTGGAGCAGATCAACAGCTACGCCCCAGGCCATCAGGTCAGATTCGGAAGCTTGAACTATGTCGCGGACATCCGTGGAGACTTGATCTTCGACGGATTTGAGACTACGGCGACCGCTCCTTGTCACCCCGATGAACATGACTTAAATCTGTCATCGGACCGCATCCAGGAGATGGCTTCCATAACTGCTCTGGCTTTAAATCCGGAGCAGACCGCACCCTCCGAGAATGGGAGGCTCAACCCCACCACGGAGGTCGCAGATTCTTGGAGCCGCGCATAGTCTTAACATCACACCATATCTGTGTCACCAGAATTCCGGACTCGTCTTCGGCTATAAGTTCCGAACCATGCGAGTCCGCAGATGCCGAACTTGATCGATTACCGATCTTCGAATTCATCGCCGCAGCCATCTTCCAGCATTCGCCCTTGGGTGATGTGCTAAATTCATTAAGAAATCTGTCCTTGACGGGGGACTCACAGCCGAATTATGTCCGGTTTGAACTAGAGGCTGATGATAGGGGAGAATTCCGCTTCCCACCGACCACCCACTTCATAGCCACTGTCGAGGACTTAACTGACGTGATTGATTACGGCTTCGAAGACATCGACGGTATGGACGACGATGCCGATGAGGAGCAGGGCCAAACCCCAGCACCTACGGGACGCTAGACGACCACTTCTTCGTATGACGTATACATGGTGGATACACCTAAAGAAACTAACAACGATGACAAAGAGGATCCAGTTGAGCACAAACCTCCTGAGATACAGCCTAGACACCAGCGCCAGCGGCCCTGCTCTAAGTCACGTCGTGCAAAAGACAACAACACCGGCACCGGAGAAAACAATACTCCGGACGATGCCGAAGACAATGAAGACCCCGTCAGGGCAATCTCTGAACAGGATGAACGGGAAGACGGGCACGTTAGCCCTGATGAACAGGCCATACACGAAGACTCGGAGGACAGTAATTATCTTCCGCTCTCCGAGGAAGAGGATAGCCTCGGCACCGAGGATTTCATTGTGCCTGAGGAACCTCTCGAGCAGGAGCACTTTAAACGTCGGCTAATAGCCACGGCAAGGAGCCCGAAAAAGAAGCAGCTGCAGCTTCAAGCTGACGAAGATCTGCTAATGATAGATGGACCAAAGTCCTGGCCGCCGAGGAATACGGCCTTAGTGGCCGAGGCAAAAATTACCCGAACCGCAAATTGCTACCTCATTTCGATGGCGAGGCGCTGGAGCCCATACCATCCTCTCACAACGCGGCCGACCGACCGCCACGCGGTCGGGATAAAGCGGCAACTCAAGCCGAACACTAGACCGCCCCACCTCGCCGTAGGGGAAGGAATAAAACAGCTCGGGGTTATACATACGACCTTCGGCAGGGCCTGGACAGTAGAGCAGGACCTACAAGATCGATCTACGGATCGCGGGGACGTGCCTCGACACGCGACGACGGCTACCTGTTCGGACGTGACAAACCTAGCCATGCCCAGGCTGAAAACCGGCAACGGACTCCATCAGAGGTATGTCACAGTGTGGCCCAATATAGAGGCGCCGCACACCCTCTTTGCTTCACAGACGAAGTAATGGAGCACGAGTTCCTAGACAGGTTTAAGCCCATGAATATCGAATCATACGACGGAACAACTGATCCCACGGTATGGATCGAGGACTTCCTCCTCCATATCCACATGGCCCGCGGCGGCGACCTCCATGCCATCAAATACCTTCCATTAAAACTCAAAGGACCAGCTCGATACTGGTTAAAAAGTCTGCCAGAAAACTCTACTGGCAGCTGGGAAGACTCGGGAAGACGCCTTCCGCGACAACTTCCATGGAACATATGTCTGGCCACCAGATGTCGATGACTTAAGCCACATTGTCCAGCAGCCCGGAGAGTCAGCCAGGAAGCTCTGGACTAGGTTCTTAGTAAAAAAGAACCAAATTGTCGACTGTCCGGACGCAGAAGATCTAGCGGCCTTCAAACATAGGGTCCGGGACAAGTGGCTTGCCCGCCACCTCGGTCAAGAAAAACCAAAATCCATGTCAGCCCTTACCACTCTAATGACCCGCTTTTGTGCGGGAGAAGACAGCTGGCTCGCTCGTAGAAGCAACAACGCCTGCGATCCGGGCACTTCCGAAGTCCGAGACGGCAACAGCAAGCCACGACGCAGCAAACACAAACATCGCAATGATAATTAAAGAACGCGCGACACAGCGGTCAACGCTGGATTCAGCGGTCCCAAACCTGGTCAACGGAAAAATCCATTTAAGGCGAATAGAGACGGGCCATCCACTTTAGACAGGATATTGGATCGACCCTACCAGATTCACGGCCACCCCGACAAACAAGCTAATCATACCAACAGAAGTTGTTGGGTCTTCAAGCAGGCTGGCAAGCTCAACGCCGAACACAAGGGGAGGAGGCCACCTGGTGATAGCGACAACGAAGAGACTCACCAACCAAATACCGGGGGTCAGAAGCAATTTCCCCCCTAAAGTAAAAACAGTGAACAAGATATACGCGACACATAAGGGAGCAGGAAAAGCACTCCCTCCGGACTGAAGATTATACTGCGGCAACTTCAGTACAAAACGGTCTCATTAAACCACATACCTTGTTGGCCATGAAGCAACCGGTCTCCATTCAACAGGATCGACCAATTCCGGAGCGGAAATCGCAATTCGGCTTCCGCGCCCACCTCATATACCTGCAAACTTCATATCGCGCATACATAACTACGCACTTAAGAATGGGCATCATTGGAGCCTGCAAGCATCTCTGTAAATTTTTTTCTCTAAATTAATTTTTCTTTCTTCATTATCTCTTAACAACAGGTGACGCAAAGGACAAACATCTCACTGACTGTATCGGAGTTCAGATCCGTACACTCACCTAGGGGGCTACTTCCGTCCAGGAATCCCCTCGCCGAGGACAGGCGGCGCAGACGTGCGACAGGAGGTCAAAAATAACTTTTTGTAGACCCGCACTCTTTATTTCGAGCCTATAAGATGCCTTTTTCCTCCGCCTTCGACCCCGGGCATGTCAAATAGCCGGGGTTGTGGTTTTTTTATCTATAAAGTAACCATTGGCATATCACTCAGGTCCCAGTAAACATAAACCGTATTCATCATTCGTTTCTTTTTCAAAATGAATTTGGCTCCTATGGTTGTTTCACACACATACCTCGGTATGGGAACAAATGAGTTGCGGACAAATTCCGAACAGCTTTATAGCGTACTTCGGCGTCGCAAGTTTGGCCTTATATGCATCAGCTCGGAATCATGTCTTGGGTCAATGGTTGGGTTGCCCGGCTCCTGTGCTTGCTACCTTACGTTCCGCTCTATCGGCTAGGGAAGTAAAGGGAGAACTACTGCGATTGTGCTTCCGGTTCATCTGGTCAAGCACCTTAGTAGAGAAAGCCAAAAACCGACTGTCATAATGCTGTGAGAGCTGGTCAACCACTCGATGACTTATCAGAATCTTTCATGATACCCTCAGTATTATACGAAGGACCTTTTTCTTCAGGTCATATATGTAACGCCCCATATTGGAATAAGCCGTACACATACCAGGGGCTATATAGTAGTCCCCCCCTGTAAAACTCCTATGGCTAAGTGAAAGTGTTAACGCCCTATAGTCTGATTGCCTCATTCACCGCATTGACACCTCCTTCACGGACCAAGACGTTGAGTCCAGAGTGCTCAGATACTTTTCTGAACACCCCCGTATTTCCTACGAGGGGGCTGAAGCCGACAACTGGAAAACTTTCAGATCATATACAAACGGCCGCACAGGAGGAACAAAAGCCTTTTAGGCAAAACTAAAATATAGACTGATTATAAAAATTGTCTTTTACAATTCAGATACACTTCACTCTAAGACGTCCTCAAAATAATGCTCTGGTGCGTGATGGTCCTTGCCCTTGGGTTGACCCTTCGCCACAACATCGATGGCCTTCATCTTCCCCCAGTATGTCTTGACACGGGCAAAGGCCAACCGTGCACCTTCAATGCACGCCGACCGCTTAACGGCGTCGATACATGGCACCGCATTAGCAAGCCGCTGCACCAAGCCGAAATAGCTATTCGGAATAGGCTCAGTCGGCCACAGGTGGATTATGACGTTCTTCATGGCAGCGCCGGATATCCTATGAAGCTCGGCCCATTGGGACATCTGTTCATTCAGCAGTAGAGGGCGTTTTGATGCACCAAACTGTGACCAGAAAAGTTTCTTTGTTGCTTATCCCTCTTGCGCTTGGTAAAACTGCGCCGCATCGGAAGAGCTCTTCGGCAAGTCCAAAAACACATTTGGAGAGCTCCACACTTGGTTAAGCTGAGCATAATTCGGATTGCCGAACTTAGTCTGTAATAAAAAGGGCTTACCAGCCGCAATCTCCCCAGCCTGCCAGATCTCCTCACGGGCCGTTCTAGATTCAGACCGCGCTTCTTTCACCTCACGCAAGGCCTTGTCAAGATCAGCCATCTTGGCTTTATTCTCCTTCTCGAGGAATTCATAGCGGCCAACGACATTTTTTAGTTCGAGCGCCATCGTGGATATTTTCTCCTCGTCTTGGCGCCGAGCAGCCTCTTCGGCCTTTAACTCGGCCGATGCCTTTTCGGCAGCCGCATTACTAAATCAGGCCTGCTCCTTGGCCCGGGCTAGCTCCACCCGAAGAATCTCAACGGCGGCGGCACCATCTGTAGCCATGCATATACCACTATGCAATTTTCAGCGTCACGCTTATATTTTAAACACATATGTGTAATGACTGCTCCGAATACATACCTTGCGACTCGTCAAGACGCCTATATATTAACGCAATATCATCCCCTGCCACATCAAGCTTCCGCTGCAGCTCGGCAACTTCTGTAGTCCGGGCAGTCATCAGGGGCGACACAGCCTGTGTTCCAATTAACCAGTTTATTCCCTGTGCATATCTTTTTGATCCTCTGATCGCCTCCCATGGGAAGCCAACCCGGGTCTCAGGGGCTACTACATATACACAGGTGCATGTTGCAAGTAAAATATAGTTGAAAATATTACATCACAAACCTCGAAGCCTCTTAGTAGGCTCATGAAGGCTTCATTCAATCCGCTCTTCGCGGACACAATCCTCCCAACCACCGTACCCATCAAGGTACGCTGTTCCTCCGAGACAGATGCCTTTCGCAGGAGATCCCTCAACATATCTGGCACCGCTGGGTCTTCGGAAGCCGCTGTGGGAGCATGACCATCCTTTGAAGGAACCTGTTCACTCGTGTCCAGAATCACCGCTGGTTGAAAACCGGATAGTCCGGGGCCTTCATTGTTGGCCCCCGAATCCCGGATGATCGGAGGCTCACCTTCGGGTAGTGCCTCCTTTGTCCCTTGAGCCGCTTGTCGATCAAGAAAAACCCTCCGAGACGACACTTCAGAGTAAACCGCCTTATTGAGCGAGGAGGCCGGGGGAGGCGTCTCGCTTTCCATCATCTCTGGGAGAAGATCCCCCGAAGAAGAGGATCGCTTAGGAACACTCTGCGCCGAACTATTAAGAAACACGTGAACATTACGTGTCACTTCGATAATAGAAAAGGAAAGAGATGTGATTAAAAGCACCCTGGATTTACTTACGATTTGGTCGAAGGCCTATCCTCACAACGGAGCTGTTCAATGGCGTCGCCTTCCATTCTCGAGCCGCCCGACGATGGCATCTTGCCCCTCTTGGGAGTGAGTTCCTCCCAACCTTCGGAGGCGGCCCTTTTCTTCCTGTATGGAGAAGGGATACTTGCCTCTCCTTCGCCTTTGTCTTCGGGAAAAGAAATGTCGATTTTCCCAGACTCGGTGTCTAATTCACCTCCGGAGCGAAGGCCATCCCTGGTCTTCCCAGTCTCCACCTTACCCTCCTCCGCCGGCGCCTGATACGGTGCCGGTGCCAGCATCCTTGTTAGCACGGGGTCCGCTGAGTCTTCGGGAGGAGGGGCCGGACACCTAATCCGTTCCGCTTTCTTTATCCAGCCCTGGAAAGAGATGGCTGGCTTAGTGTCTTACCACAAGATACCTGATTATGAGGTGTTCGGCGGATGGGTACTTACCGTGGTGTCCGGATGGTTACAGTCAAGGCCGATGTCTTCGGTAGTATCCGGCCCCTACTTTCGTTTCCCGAAGAATAATTTCCGCATCCCCTTGTGCGTGGTGCCGCAGAAGTGTTGAAAGTGTCCGCGGCCCTTCGGGATTAAAGTCCCACATGCGAAGGGGTCTCCTCTGGCACGGCAAGGTCCGACGAACCAGCATTACTTGAATAACGTTGAAAAGATCAATGTCCCTCTCGAGGAGGCTCTTGATGCGGCTTTGAAGAGTCTGTACCTCGACAATTGATCCCCAGTCCAACCCCTTATTAATCCATGATGCGAGCTGGATCGGAGGGCTGCGTCGAAATGCAGGCGCAGCCGCCCACTTGGAGCCACGGGGCTCGGTGATGTAGAACCACTCCAGCTGCCATAAGTCAGAGGACTCGGTGAAGGATCATTTTAGCCAAAGAGCGCTATTAAGCTTGCTCATGGTAGCGCCACCACACTCCGCCTGCTTCCCCCCAATCGTCTGCGGCTTTATGTGGAAGGTCTTGAGCCACAAGCCGAAGTGTGGAGGGATTCGAAAGAAGGCCTCGCACGTGACGATAAACGATGAGATAAGCAGAACATAGTTCGGGGCCAGATCATGAAAATCCAGCCCGTAGTAGAACATGAGCCCTCGAACAAAGGGATTAAGGGAAAGGCCTAACCCTCGGAGGAAGTGGGAGATGAACACGACCCTTTCGACGGATCTGGGGGTAGGGACAACCTGCCCTTCGGCTGGGAGCCGATGGAGGATTTCTGCAGTCAGATATCTCGCCACCCTAAGCTTCGCGATGTCCTCCTCTATAATAGAAGAAACCACCCGCCGACAAGGAAGGCCGGATCTGGACATGACTAGGGCTTGTGGTGGTCAAAACTTGGGCTTTAGAACTCGAGATAGCAAGGGCTGAGGAAGAAGCAAACGTGGAAGAGAAAAACACGGGTGTGCACCCCTTTATAAAGTCTGTGAGCATCTAAACGCCTACTCCTGGGCCTTAAAACTTGCCTGTTTCCAAGGAGTTGTACCACAAACACAGTTGGGTTACCCACGTCTGTGTTGATGAGAGTCCCTTAATAAGGGGGACACGATCTCGACTTGGATAAGACGTGCCAATAACGCCGCGCCTCGAAACGTGGAGCGGCAGACGAAAAACGGTTCAAAATTATGACCGGGCAGATGTGATGTCATATTACAAAAAGTTGTTAGCGGATTGGACTCGTGGAAGATTATATTCTCTCTGCGATTGTGTGTGCTGTGTATGTTACAGGCCTGGACACGTTTAATACGTCCGAAGACTATTTTGGATTTTGGAGGAAGGAACCCACCTTGCAATGCCGAAGACAGATCTACGGGCCGGATACCTTGTCATTGAAGCCAGGTTCAGGGGCTACTGAGGGAGTCCTGGACTAAGGGGTCCTCGGCCATCTGGCGTGTTAGTCATGGGCCGGACTGATGGGCTGCGAAGATACGAAGACCGAAGACAGCACCCGTGAACGGATGGGACTCTCCTTGGCGTGGAAGGCAAGCTTGGCGACCAAATATGTATATTCCTTTCTTTGTAACCGACCTTTTGTAACCCTAGATCCTCCCGGTGTCTATATAAACCGGAGGACTTAGTCTGGAGGATAGATACATTACCATAGTCATACAGGCTAGGCCTCTAGGGTTTTAGCCATTAAGATCTCGTGGTAGATCAACTCTTGTAATACACATATTCATCAAGATCAATCAAGCAGGAAGTAGGGTATTACCTCCATAGAGAGGGCCCGAACCTGGGTAAACATCGTGTCCCTCGTCTCCTATTACCATCAACCTTAGACGCACAGTTCGGGACCCCTACCCGAGATCCACCGGTTTTGACACCGACAGGGGCCTCGCGGCCTGGGGTGCAGGCGCGCGGTCCCTATGAGTTTGCGAGGCCACGGTGGCCCCGGGCGGCGGTGAAGCAGGGGTGTTACCCCGAAAGATCAGCGACGAGCTGCTCTTTGTCGGGACACCAGACGTTGGCTTCACCGAGGGGGAGACCCTGGACCTCGTAGCGACCCCAGCAGGGGGCGGGACTTCCCTCAATGGGTGGTCGCTGGCAGCATCGTCATCAGGCAAGGCACGGAGGAGGTAGGCCTTGCATGGAGGGGAGGTCTCCCCAGACCCCTCCAGGGTGGCCACCGAGTCCTGCTCTTCCTCCTCGCCGGAATCATTGGAGGACACCACCACTGGAACCATCGCCACCGGGGCCTCAGAGGGTGCCGGGAGGCACAAGACCACGCTCATCGAAGACAGGCATGGCGGCAGCAATCTTTGCCACATTCGGGCGACGGTACAAGGGAGCAAAGCTGTCCGGCGGGTACCCATGGTCATCTGCAACCAAGGAGCGGAGGGCCGTGCCCAGCTCCCTGTCAGACAGGGCCTCCGGACGCAGGCGGAGGTCCTCCCCTTCATCCCCGAGCTTCCACAAGGGACGCACGCGTGCCTGGAGGGGAGCCAGGCGCTGCGCCATGAACTCCTTGACGATCATGGCTCCACCCTTGAGGCGCCAGGCTTCAGGTCGGCGATCATCCTCTCCAGCGCCGCCTCTACCCGAGGGTCGGTGAGATTCGCGCGGAGCCACCCGTCATGGGACACGGGCATCTCCGTCGGCAGCACCAGCCATGGGTGGGAGCACTTGGTATCCATCAGGATCCACTTGCTCCTGAAGCACTCGGCCTTCTTCCTGGCCTTCGAGACCGCGTTGGTCTTGTTGGCTGCGACGAAGTTGACGCACCCCGAGCGGTGGCCCTCATTGATCCAGAGGAAGAAGAAGTGGCGCAGCAGTGCCACAGACGGCATCACTCCAACGTACGCCTTGCAATAGAAGGCGAAGATCGACAGGAGGAGGGTGGAGTTGGGATGAAGATGGAGGGCGTGAATCTTGTAATGGCTGAGGACGGAGAAGAAAAAGTCGGAGAAGGGGGGAACCAACCCCGCGGTGATGCTGCTCATGAAGAAGGGGTAGAAGGTGCAGCTTGGGGCCTCCAGCTTGGCAGAGCCAGCCCGGAGCGCAGTATTCCTCTTCTCATCAACCTCCGCCGTCATCAGGAGCATGGCGGCAAGGTTCTCCTCCGAGACGCTCGGCGCATTGAGCGCCGGCTCGTACCAGGATGGCAGAGGAGCAGCCCGAGCTTTGTTGGGCGCCATTAGCGGTAGGCTTGAAGGAGGATCTGGGTGGATCTGGAGTCTTTGGAAGCGAGGACCAAGAAAGGGGATCTGGAGCAGGACGAAGGAAAGCAATGAAGGCAGCGCAGCCCGCGCCAGCCTTTTGCCAGTCGGGCAGTTGCCGAGGCAGCGTGGGGAAGCAGAGACGCTCACGTCCCGTCAGTCGCCACGCGTCAATCCAGGCCGCAGGTGGTTGGGGCCCGCAGCACTCCGCACTTGCCCTTTGGCTTTGCCACGAAGCCAAGTCCGAGCGCACCTTGGGCCCGGGGGCTACTGTCGGCTTTCTGGGAACGGGGGTCCCCAGACATGCCTGCCTGCGGCACAGGGCGTTGCTCCTCCAGTGGCCTGGTATGGACCATCTTCAACAGCAAATACTCAAGACCCTCGCGAGGGGTAGAGCTTCGTGAGGCGGACGACAGAAGACCTCCTCAAGGGCGGCCTCACTAGGCTGGCTCGCAAGGAGCGGAGAGATCAAGGCGGGGGCACCTCGTGAGGTTCCCGTGACGTGAGCCGTGACGACCAACGCCAGGCGGGCGCCAGTGGGCGCAGAGTACCCGTTGCCTCTTTGGTGCTAAAGGGGCAAGCGCAGGCGAGGAGTCCCGAGGCATCAGGCAAAGGTTTCCATATCGGTGCAACGAGACCAAGACCAGCAGGACAGCAGGACGGAGGTCATCACGGAGCCCACGAGGGTGTCAACACCAGAGCCTTTGGCAGGCGAAGACCACCTTTTGTCAGGATAGCTTGTACTAGTTGCCCCCCTTCAAATTGGCCGTTGTGGGATCCCTTCCCGCCTAACATTTGGGGAGAGGACCCGGGCCTCTATAAATAGGACTAGCCACCACCTTAGCAAGGGGAGGGATCATTCAGATCACCCTCGACCACACAAGCTCACCGAGCTCAAGAACACCTCTCCTCAGGAGGCTGTTCTTCCCTTGTACTTGTTCATCCTCAGCCTACATGGAAATCCACCACACCACACTGGATTAGGGTATTACACAACATCGGTGGCCGGAACTAGTATAAACTCTTGTGTCCCTTGTTCTTCGAGTTCGACGTGCCGAGCTTTGAGATCGTGGTGAGTGAGAGCTAGGGGGAGGGTGAGATCTTTGTGCGCACCACAGAGTTCGAACCTTAAAGGTTTTGCCGGAACCCACCATCGGACATATTCCAACTCTTCTATGGCAAAAACTCTTCAAAGAAAACCATAGAATCCTCAAAACAAGCACACAACGCAAAGAAAACAAAATCTGTCAAAAACAAAATAGTCTGTAGCAATATGAATATTTCGAATACTTCTGTAACTCCAAATATTCTAAAAAATTAGGACCACGTGAGAAATTTGTATTAATCTTCTACAAAAATAATTGGTATTTTATCGCACTTCTGTTGAAAATGAGAATCATTTTCGTGAGCGCAAAAGTTTATGTTTTTTAGCAAGATCAAATCAACTATCACCCAACATGATCCCAAAGGCTTTGCTAGGCACAACACTAATTAAAACACAAAAAACACAATCATAACAGTAGCATAATTGTGCAAACACTCAAGAACTAAAAGAAAAATACAAAAATAAATTTTATTCATTTGGTTGCCTCCCAACAAGCGCTATCGTTTTATGCCCCCAGCTAGGCATAATGCAAAGGATGTAAGTATTGTCATCTTTGTTTTCCATATCTACAGTCAAACACTTAGAATTCTTCAAAGATTTAGCATACAAATTTTCAATGAGAATACTCCTAGGAACAAGTTTAAGGAATTCATTTTTGCATAAAGGATCTCTGATAACTTCAAAAAAGTCTGGGTGAATACTAATCATCTTAAGATCTTCTGTATTGTTATGACTAGAAGTTGCACCGTTGATCTTAGTAACTTGAGTAATCTTCCCAATATTTATGGGAGTTTTTTCAATAGTTTTAGCGGAAGCAAAAGCCGTGCTTAGAATACTAAAGATATCTTCCAATTTATCGATCAGAGAAGGGCTTTCTTCAATTCTTTCATGCATTACGGTCCCCTTTTCTTTCAATAACTTCAAAACTTCTCCCGCTTTTGACCCAATCTTAGTAGCAGAATTATGCATCTTTTTATCCAAGTTTTCAATATGTTCCTCGGTAAGCATAACATGCTCAAGGGTTAGAGTTGTTTCACTAATCATAAGAGGTGGTGAGCCCACTAAATTTCCATAGCATTGAAAGCATCAAGAGAGGGACACATCAAGAAATTTCCACCGGTAATTGTATCAAGGATGAATCTATACCAAGTGGTGATGCCCACATAAAAACAGCGAAGAAGAACAACAGTACATTGCTTACGGATAGATCTACTATGAGCATTGCAAATCCTATACCAAGCATCTTTTATATTCTCCCTTCCCCTTTGTTTGAAATTAAGAACTTCGTTCTCGGTGGTGCATGCTATAAAGGAAGAACTATCCATAACTACAAAAGATGAAAAGCAAAGTTGCACACAAAACTGATCTGACGAGAAAACGACGAATGAAAAAGAGGGCAAATAAAACGCAAATTTTTGTGAAGTTGCGGAGAGGAAAAGGAGAGGCAAATGGCAAATAATGTAATTGCAAGGAGATGAGATTTGTGATTAGGAACCTGGTAGATGTTGATGATGTCTCCTATGCAACGGCGCCAGAAATTCCTTTTGATGTCGCTTGAACTACGTCGGTACTTCCCCAAAGAGGAAGGGATGAAGCAGCACAGCTACGGTAGGTATTCCCCTCAGTGATGAGACCAAGGTTATCGAACCAGTAGGAGAACCATGCAACACCACGTAAACAACTCCTGAACACAAAGAACAAATACTTGCAACCTGACATAAGAGAGGGGCTGTCAATCCCTCACGGGTAAAAAGATAGGTAAAATTGTAGTAGATTGGATAAATAGATCTCGCGGGAACGCGAGATAAAATAAATAAAAATAAATTGCAGCAAGGTATTTTTGGATTAACAGATCTAAAAAAATAGATCGTGAAGGCAAATATAATAATGAAGAGACCCGGGGCCGTAGATTTCACTAGGGGCTTCTCTCGAGAAAAATATCATACGGTGGGTAAACAAATTACTGTTGGGCAATTGATAGAAGTTCCAATAATCATGACGATATCCAGGCAATGATCATTATATAGGCGTCATGTCCAAGATTAGTAGACCGACTCCTGCCTGCTTCTACTACTATTACTCCACACATCGACCGCTATCTAGCATGCATCTAGTGTATTAAGTTCACGGAGAAATAGAGTAATGCAATAAGAACGATGACATGATGTGGACAAGATCTATTTATGTAGAAATAGACCCCATCTTTTTATCCTTAATAACAACGATACATACGTGTCAGTTCCCCTTCTGTCTCTGGGATCAAACACCGTAAGATCGAACCCATCACAAAGCACCTCCTCCCATTGCAAGAAAAAAATATCAGATTGGCCAAGCAAAACCAAAATATTGGATAAGAAATATGTGGCTATAAGCAATCATGCATATAAGAGATCAAAAGATTCAAATAACTTTCATGGATAAAAACATAGATCTGATCATAAACTCAAAGTTTATCGGATCCCAACAAGCACACCGCAAAAAGAGTTACATCATATGGATCTCCAAGAGACCATTGTATTGAGAATCAAAAGAGAGAGAGAGAGAGGAAGCCATCTAGCTACTAACTACGGACCCGTAGGTCTACAATGAACTACTCACGCATCACCAGAGAGGTGCCAATGAGGATGATGAACCCCTCTGTGACGGTGTCTAGATTGGATCTAGTGGTTCTGGAACTTGCGGTGGCTGGAATTGATTTTCATTGACTCCCCTAGGGTTTCTGGAATATTGGGGTATTTATAGAGCAAAGAGGAGGTGCGGGAGGTCACCGAGGTAGGCACAACCCACCTGGGGGTGCCTAGGCCCCCAGGCGTGCCCTGGTGGGTTGTGCTCCCCTCAGAGCACCCCTCTGGTACTTCTTTGGCCCAACAGGTGTCTTCTGGTCCAGAAAAAATCCACAAAAAGTTTCGCTGCATTTTGACTCTGTTTGGTATTGATTTCCTGTGATGTAAAAAACAAGCAAAAAACAACAACTGGCACTGGGCACTATGCCAATAGGTTAGTCCCAAAAATAATATAAAATGATTGTAAAACATCAAAAAATGATAATATAACAGCATGGAACAATCAAAAATTATAGATACGTTGGAGACGTATCATGTAACGTCAATTGTAGTGGGGCCACTCTTGTAATGGCCAGTGAATGACTAACGCACGGGCGAGTAAATGCCAATTCACTCTTCCCACCATGCCCTTATCCTTAGCCACGTATGCTGCATGCATCAAGTGGGGTAGGTAACGGAGGCACGTGATGCGGGAGAGCATCAAGGCAGGGGCCCGGCCTTCATGGATTGGTGGAGGTGGGCGGCGATTACTCATTGAGGGACTGGCTCTTTGCCCCGATCCACCTACAAAAGGAAGGGCGGGGGAGGAGCGGAGGCATGCATCCTCGTATCCCTCCTCCTCCATCCTCTGCCTTCTCCTGGTTATGCTGAAAGGGGGATCCCGGGGCCAGGCCCTAGCTTGGGGTTGCCGATGTCGAATCTTTGTGCTGATGCTTGGGGAGTGAGTCTGGTCCAGGTGTAGAGGAGGCGCGGCGGGCGAGCCATCTGTAGTGCAGGAGATATCAAGCCTTCCCATAGTGGTGAAATGCTTTTCCCCCTCTGCCTCGGCCGACCATCTGGTGTGGAGTGTTGGATCTCGTCGCGAGCCACTGCTGCTCATTGGCATGGCGACCAGGTTCTTGGAGCCTCCGACGCCCATCCGAGATGTATTGCTCGGGATCGTTGGTAATCCCAACATTGCTCTTTTCGGCGGAGGAAGGGCCCATGCCGAAGAAAGGGGCGCCTTCCTGCCCACCAAGATGGGGAGCGGCGCACCTCGAGTGCCCTGGCCATCTTGGCTCTTGGCAGCTTCTCCGGGGAAGGTGAGGGGCCGGGGGTCCGGCGTCTCCCTGGAGTGGTGGTGATGGAGAGAAAACGAGGGAAGACGGAGAAGGCAGATGGCAAGGCGTCAGATTAGAGTACGATGGCACCGACACAATTTTTCTCCTATTGGCGACCAACTACCTCGTCTTTCTGCTCTTTCGCTCCCTCCCCGGCACCATCATCACCAATCTCTTTGGGTGATAGCCGAGGAGGGATGTTCCCTTGGTGCCTGTCAGATGTGGGGTTCCGGCAAACCCTTAAGGTTCGAACACTGGGGTGCGCGCGAAGTCTTTCCCTCCTACCGGTCTACGCCCTAGCTCGCTAAGATCTCGTTGATGAACTCGACGAACTCGCAACACAGAAAGACACGAGGTTTATACTGGTTCGGCCACCGTTGTGGTGTAATACTCTACTCCAGTGTGGTGGTGGTGGATTGCCTCTTGGGCTGATGATGAACAGTACAAGGGAAGAACAACCTCCTGAGGTTGAGGTGTTCTGGTGGGTAGGCTCTCGATCGGGTTGGATCAAGCTAAGATGATATGCCCCTACTATGGTGGCTAGCTCTACTTATATAGGCCCTGGCCCTCTTCCCAAATATCGAGCGGGAAGGGAGCCAACAATGGCGGGCAAATTTGAAGGGGGACAGCTAGTACAAGCTATCCCGACAAAAGTGGTCTTCGCCTGCGAAAAGCGCTGGTGGTGACGCCATCTTGGGCTCCACGATGACCTCCGTCTTGCCGTCCTCCTGGTCTTGGTCTCCTTGCACCAATATAGCAACCTTTGCCTGATGCCTCGGTACTCTTCGCCTGCGCTGGCCTCCTTAGCACCAAAGAGGAAATAAGGACGCTCCACGCGCTGGCGCCCGCCTGGTGTCATTCGTCATGGCTCACGTCACGAGAGCCTCGTGAGGTTTGCCCCGCCTTGATAACTCTGCTCCTCGTGAGACTACCTGGCTAGGCCACTCCAGAGGAGGTCTTGCATCGTCCGCCTCGCGAGGCTTGGACCCTCGCGAGGGTCTTGGATGCCTTGTTGATGAAGATGGGTCGTATGGCCTGCTGGTTTAGCCACGCTGTGGGCCGTAGGCACGCATGTCTGGGGACCCCCGTTCCCAGAACGCCAACAATAGACCCCGGGCCCAAGGTGCGCTCGGGCTTGGCTTCGCGGTGAAGCCAAGGGTCAAGTTCGAAGCACCGCGGGCCCCAAAAGCCTGCGGCCTCGGTTGACACATGGCGGTTGATTGGACGTGGGCGTCTCCACTTCCCCATGCTGCCTCGGCAACTGCTTGACCTGACAAAAGGCTGGTGCGGGCAGTTCTTGCCCTCATTGCTTCTTCATCGCCTCGCCCCAGATCCCCTTTCTCGCTCCTTGCCGCCGCTACTTCCAGATCTGCTCCAGCCTTGCTCTGCATCTGCCGCCCGTGGCACCACGAAAGGTCAACACTTCCTTCGCACCGGCTTGGTACGAGCAAGCTCTTGAAGCGCCCACCATCACAGAGAAGAGCCTTGCCTCCGTGCGTCTACTGACAGCGGGGGAGAGCAATGAGTGGGGGAAGACGGAGCTCCGCCTCGCCTCCGACGAGCCGGAGCCTGAGGGGAGCACCTTCTTCCCTTTCTTCTCGAGCAGCATCGCTGTTGGGTTGGTCCACCCTTTCTCCAATTTCTTTTATAAAGTCCTCGACCATTACGGTCTGCAGGCGTTGCATCTCCATCCCAACTCTGTCCTCCTCCTGTCCATCTTCGCCTACTACTGTGAGGCGTACCTAGGCGTGATGCCGTCTGTGGCGCTCCTGCGCCATTTCTTCTTCCTCCGTGACAGTGAGACGCACATCTCCGGATGCGCTAATTTCGTCGCATGCGGCAAGGCCAACTCGATCTCGAGCACCGGGAAGAGGCCTGACAACATTCGATCCAAATGGGTCATGATGGACGCCAAGCATGTCAACCCGCATCTGGCATTGCCAACAGCTGCGCCCCCTTCCAACGGGGGGGGGGGTGGCCCAAGGCGGAGCTTGTCGATGAGCGGGCATCGTTAGTGTTGGGGCAGATGATGACTGACTTGAAGCCGGGCAACGCAAGGGCGGCCAAGGTAACGGGGGCGATGCTCCTGAGGGAGTTCCTGATGCTGCGGGTTGCCCACTTCAGGCGCGCGCGCGTCCCCTGTGGGAGCTTAAAGAAGAGGGAAACAAGACCCGCCTGAGGCGGGGGGACCTGCCTGGCGATGAATTGGACGCGGTCCTGCGCCTAGTCGGGGACAACCAGGAGTACCCACCTAGCGCCTTCGTTCCCTTGTTCCAACGCAGGGACCGGGAGGAATTCGTCGCCTCCGGGCCGACTTTTGATGCGCGTGGGCTGGTGCCGCCGGCGCTTCCGGGAGCTCCTACGGCACAGAAACCGGTGGAGGTGTCTTCTGACGAGTCCCGCGGAGAGGGGGAAGAGGAGGTGGACTCAGAGAAGACTCTGGAAGAGGTGGGGGAGACTTCCCCTCTGAGCAAGGCCGAGATTCTCCGCGCCCATCCTGATGATGCCGAGGCCGACGCCTACCTAGGGGAGAGGGAGCAACCCCTCATCCCGACGAGGGGTAGGTCATCGCTGGTGGCCCGTGGTGCCGCCTCCGCCCCGACAGCTCCTGGGGCTGAATCCGGTTCTGCCTCCGCACCGCCTGGCTCCGCCGGTGCCCGAACACCTACTCCTCAGGTCGCGAAGTTGTCAGGCTTCAAGCTCCCCAAGCGGAAGTATGTTGCGGTGGATCAGTAAGTGTCCTAAGCTTCGCCTTGTCCTTGTTTGTACTAATCATTTCCTGATGCTCGCCCTTGGTTGATCAGGCCGACATCTTCAGCGAAGAAGAGGAAGGAAGACGCAGCGGCCGTGCCTCCCCCTGCGGAGAAAGGGGGCAGCAGCGCCCGCATCTCCCCAGCCCGGTCGTCCTCGCAAGGCCAAGAGGAGCATCTCCGTGTGGAGTCAGCCCCCAGGGTCCCGCTGGCTCCGGAGGTGCCGGCGCCTGGTGCGGCTGACGAGGTCCCACTTGCTCCGGAACCCGCGATCCCCCAGGCCTTAGTGATGATGTCGCCTTCTCCCGCTGCTGCACCTCCACTCCCAGGTTCTTTTGCTGTTGTTGCTCCGGAGCGTGCCCTTTCGGAGATGACCCAGCTGCAGGCGGATCTCCTGAGCGCAGACCCACGTCTTGTGGCCGGGCGCCTGGAGATGGCCTCAGGCTGGCTCCAGTCTGACTTGGCCATTCGCGCGGCGCTGGGACGGGCCGCTGCGGCTTCTGAGAAGGAGAAGCAGAGCGCCGCCAACGCCGCAGTCGATCGCGAGATGGCGCTGAAAGACGCCAGGGCCGCTCGTGACCACTGCCGTGTGCTTGAGGACGAGTTGCAGAGCCTGCGCGACAAGCACGCCGAAGAAGCTCGCTGCCGCCAATCGAAGGAGGAGGAGGTGAAGGCCCGGGAGGACGCCATGAAGAACCGCGATGCCGAGCTGGCGGAGTTGGAGAAGACGCAGGCCACCGAGCGGAGCCGGTTGGAAGGGTTGGAGCGGAAGGCGAAGTCGAGGGAGGCCGATCTTGACGCCAAGGCGCGTGTCCTGGCCGAAGATCGTGCGACCTTCGCCGACCTCGAGGAGAGGTCTCGCAAGGCGCTGAATACGCTCTACGAGCACGACCTGGAGAAGTCGCTGGCCACTGACGAGGACGGCCCCGCTCGGCTGCTTCCTCTCTTGGTGAAGGCGATTGAGGAGGTCGTTCATGGCCTCGGTCCCATGGTAGAGGCGGAAGCTCGCATCCTGTCTTTAGCTGCGCTGACTCGCATCTTCAGCCACCTACACCTTCGTGACCCCAACGCTTGCCTTGACGAGCTGCTGGAGCGTGTAGCTGAAGATCAATGCGAGGCCACTGCTGCGGCCATGCAAGGTCAGGTGGAGGCCTTGCTGAAGAAGTTCCACATCTTTTCTCCGCTCCTTTGTCCGACGATGTCGCCGATCCTGCAGCTGGTGGTGAAGGCGAAGACAAAATTGCTCACGGGGGAGCACCTTCCGCAGGTGACGGCGATCTCTAGAGGTCACCCGCGGCCATTCTTCCCGTTTCGTTCCTGCAACATGTATCAGGCCTCGTGGAGGCGTTTAGACTTTTCATTTGGTATTGTGAGGACAATATGCTTGTAATATTTGCTTCGAGATTTTGCGATTTCCTTCCTATTTGCTTTGCGTTCTGCGTCGGCAGAGCCCGGCCCCGCGCATACCTCAACCGCCGTTGGGCCGACCGGAGACCAGGACAGACCAAGGAGTGAGGAGCTACGTGACCAGTTAGGCTCCAGAGTCGCAATGCTCAGGAGTCCCCCTTGACGCGCAAACAACTTATAGGGAGAGTTCACGAGGGTAGATTAATGTTCTACGTCGGCAGAGCCCGGCCCCGCGCATACCTCAACCGCCATTGAGCCGACCGGAGACCACGACGGACCAAGGAGTGAGGGGCTACGTGACTAGTTAGGCTCCTGAGTCGCGATGCTCAGGAGTCCCCCTTGACGTGCAAACAATTTCCATACCAGCCCTCGCCGAGGCCTCAGGAGGGGCGCACGACGCCCAGGTCGGGGAGACCGGGTTGGGTGGCATGCGCTCGGGCGTGACCCGAGCGCAGCCCCCGTGCCCAGCCCCCTCGCGCGGCTCTCCCGAGGGGAGGCGTTGCGCGAGGCTGGACGCTGAGCTCTAGGCTCCCTGAGGTTGGTACGACTGTGGGGTCGCCCTCAGTTGTTTATCACCAGCGCGGAGGATAGTGCTTCCGCTTGAGCACGGGCATAGCCGCTCCTCGGTAGTGTCGACAGCCAGCGCGGAGCATGGTGCTTCCACTTGTGCGTGGGATGGGGGCCCCCTCCGGGAGGAGCTCCCGGGGCGTGTACAGCCCCACCCTGACACGTAGCTTGCACGGCAGGGCTGCGAGGTGTATCTGAGCACTCGTGAGCCAGCGCGGGACTCAGGAGGCCCTACCTCAAGGCGGGTTGCGCCTGCTCTTGAGTCTTGGTGACCGTGTGTTCCTGCAGGGCGGTTAGATGAAAGCACTCTACGTCCTCAGGTCCCGGATCTTGAGCAAGCTCAGCCGCCGCTGGTATGCCTGGTCGCGATGCCGTGGTCAAGGCCAGGGGGTGAGGGCTGGAGAGCCAGTAAGAGCTCCTGAGTCGCGATGCTCAGGAGACCCCCTTTTAACGTGCAAGCGAATTGCATAGGATGAACAGACCCGTGGTGGGCGGCGATCGAGCAGGCGATTGCCGTGGGTAGGCTAAGCGTGGAGAGCAATTCAACTTGGATAAATGCAGGAAGATACATGTCACCGGGTCCGGCCCGAGCAGCTTGGGGATGATGCAGCCCGAGGGGCGCCCCCAGCAAGGTAAGCTAAAGACATAAGCAAAAGGGATACATGCCACAGGGACGGACCCACGCGGCTTGGGAATAATGCTGCCCGTGGGGTGCTCCCAGCTAAACGAGCTTGGAAGATGTCACCTGGTTCTGTAGACGAAGTAGAGTTGGTGCAGCTGAAGGCGTGCATTGAAGAAATGACTCCTCACGAGCCAACGGAGCCCTGAGACTCGGGAGGTTCTGGGGGCTCGCGAGGTTCCCTGAAGACCGTTTCCATCTCCAGGACGGCATGGTACCTGGCCACCTGAGCTGCCAGGACACGCCGTATGTTGCGCTGATAGGCCGATGCCACGCTCAGCAAGCCAAAGGGCATGCGAACGGAGCTGTGCGGCGGGCCCTCGCAGCGGCCCACACGCAACGGTCAGAAGCGCTCCTGAGATGCAGCCCTGTTGAGCCCTGGGACGTCGATGCAGACACGCAGCCCGTCAACCTCGCCTGGATGGGGAGCTGCGCCTTGTGAGCGGCTGTCGCCGCACATGGATCTTGCGTCTTGCAGTTCCTGGGTGGTCTTGGTGATGAACTCCTGGGTGGTGGGCACTCCTTGCCCCGTGCTCTCCTAAGGAACACGCGCCACGAAGCACGCTTCCATGTGGTGCCCAAGCGCCTCCCTCGTGAGGTTGGCAAGGTCTGAGGCCCTCCAGAAGAGAGCCCCCGAGCCCTGCCCGAGGAGGGCGCTGGGCGCGCCTTCCTATGCGATGGAAGGAGGCGCCCCTGGGATGGGCGCTGATCCTGTTGAGGCCTACCGTGACGCCATCCTCCTGAGGTCCTGCGTGGCGCAACTACTTCTGCTTGGGGATGGCCTCCGGAGGGCCCTCACTTCTGCTTTCGGGGTCATCAATTGCTGCAGCTTGGGAGGCGCGCTCGAGGGAGCACACCGCATCCCTTTCTTCACACGGGACCGTGATGATTCCTCTTCTTCCTGGCATCTTGAGAACATTGTAGCCGTGATGGGTGACTTTCATGAACTTGGCCAGGGCTGGATACCCGAGGATGGCATTGTACGGCAGGCGGATGTGCGTGACGTCGAAGTCGATGAGCTCGGGGCGGTAGTTCTTGCGTTCCCCGAAGGTGACGGGCAGGCGGACCTGCCCTAGCGGTGTGGTGGAACCGTCGGTCACTCCTGAGAAAGGCTTGGTGGGCTGGAGCTGTTCGTATGGCACTTGGAGGTTGTCGAATGTGTCAACGGACAGGATGTTGAGCCCTACGCCGCCGTCGATGAGGGTCTTGGTAACCTGCAGATTGCTGATGACTGGGGAACACAACATAGGGAGGGCGCCAGCTGTGGCCGCGCACTTGAGCTGGTCTGCCAAGTCGAAAGTGATGGCGCATTGGGACCACATGAGCGAGCGCGTGGCCTCTAGCTTGGGAAGCACCGCGTTCACCTCGCGAGCGAACTGTTTGAAGATGCGCTGAGAGGCTGGAGCCTGGGCGCCGCCCAAGATACAGGCGATTGCACGCGGCTCCTGAAAGCCCCCAGCCCCGTCGTCCTGGTGGTGGTCGTCATTCCCTCTGGGTGGCGGCAGCGGTGGAAGACCGGTGT
Organism: Triticum aestivum; assembly: GCF_018294505.1. Classification (NCBI taxonomy): domain Eukaryota; kingdom Viridiplantae; phylum Streptophyta; class Magnoliopsida; order Poales; family Poaceae; genus Triticum; species Triticum aestivum. Next base: position 233,260,329 of record NC_057799.1, read on the forward strand.
TGCCTTGGGGGCGATCCTCACGAGGCGGGTCCCTCCAGACGCCCTCGTGAGGTTGGTCCTACCAGCGGTCCTCACGAGGCCGGTCGCGCCACTCCTCACGCGGGCCACGGTCGTCCCAGCGTCCGCCTCCACGTCCTCCTCCGCGGCTGTAGCCCCGGTCACTATGCTCGGGGCGTCGACCGAAGCGTCCTTCTCATATGGCTCCGTGCTCTTGGCAATCGCTGGTGTTGTGGGTGTTCAGGTTGTGGAAGGCGCAGAACGGTCGGCTGTTCTTGGAAGACTCGGGTTGATCTCTGCCCCGCTTGGTGTCGGGCTCCGCTGCGAGCACAACTGCCTCCTTGTGCTTCACGTCCTGGGCCTTGGTTTTCTTCTCCTCTGCGCCCACGGCTGGCAGCTCAAGGAGAGAGAGGCGCCCCTCCTCAGCTCTTGCGCACTTGGTCGCCACGTTGAACAACTCCTGAGAGGTGCAGAGCTCCACGTGGATGGCGAGCTCTTCCTTCATCTTGACGTCACGGACGCCGTTTGAGAACGCGGAGATGATGTATAAAATGGCAACCCGATCCGCATGGAGCAGGGGGCCTTCGCACGTCATCCCAGGATAACACCTGACGCACGACAGGTCCATAATACAACATTCCAGGTACAATAATATTCATCAAATACATGTGCATCAGAGTACATCATTGATGAATACAATTATATGACATAGCCCTAAGGCTATTAAATGACAGCGGAAGTCTATAAAAAGGCGGCGGAAGTCTTGGTTTGGCGGCTCATCAACTCTGGCTGGGTTCCACAACTCACAGGACTGGCAAGGTTACGGCCTAGCACGACGGATCAAGCGAACAATTCGGGTATGACCTACAAAACTGGCATGACACGCCAGGTCAGTACTATAACGCCCCGGATCCGATGTGCCAGGTGTCTTCCAGCTATTCGCCGTCGTTGCCTTTTCATTTGCTTGCGTGTTGCATTTTGCCATGTCATCATCTGCATTGCATCATCATGTTTTTCAAAACTTGCATCCGGTCCTTTTCCCCGTTGTTCCGTTTCGCGATCTGATACTCTCGCATGCGCCCGTCGCCCCTCTCCGTCCTTGTTTCGCGAGTGGGAGAAAAACGTTCTCGGAATGGGCCGAGATTTGCCGAGTGGCCTTGGTATATCACCAGCAGGCCGCCCCATCAAATTTCGTTCCATTTGGAGGTCGTTTGATCCCCCAACGGTTGACCGCGTAGCCCAAAACCCCTCTCTCTTTCTAGCCCAGCACCCCTTCACCACAGCGCACTAACACAGCAAAAACCCCTCCATGCTCTCGGTCGTTCGATCACGATCGTGTGGGCGAAAACCGCACCTCATTTGGACACTCCTAACTCCCTCTACCTATTTAAACACCCCTTCTCCCGAAATTCACGGATGATTCCACCCTAACCCTAGCCTCCTTCTTCCTCCGCGCGCCGGACACGTCCGCCCCGCGCCGGACAGATTATGCCGCCGCCCGCAGCCAGTGGCACGCCGCCTCGTGGCAGCAGCCGCCGCCCGCTGCCCGCAGGCCCGCTCGGCCCGCAACCGGCCCCGAGGCCCATCCTTCCGCCGCCGCAG